>NW_012133434.1:81993-92381 GCF_000313525.1 Fibroporia radiculosa | reverse complement strand
CTCGCGGAGCTCAAAGTTGCAGCGCTGCCACTCGTAAACACCGCCAAACAGCTTGCAAACTGCAACCACCATGGTGAGTCTGCCCCGTCACCGGTCCCACTGCTGTTGTGGCTGACAATGGGCGTGTCATTCCTGTCTTTGCGTGCGACAGTACGCAGAGCCAACAGCCCCTCCCGTCGACCCGTACACGGACGCGTACAACGAGCCCCCGCCGCCGTCTTCGGGCCCTCCACTCGACCCGCGCGACCGCGACTTGGCCCCTCCCCGTGGCCGCTCTCGCTCCCGCAGTCCAGCTCGAGGTTCCACCTTCCGCAGGTCTCCGGTTCCCCGTCGTCCCGTTCATGCTCCAATTGTTCGTCGGCCTTATTTTTTTTGTCTTTGGCCAGCTGTGCTGACCTGGCTTAGCAGGCGCCCAATCCATCCAACGTGTTGGGTGTGTTTGGCTTGAGCATTAGGACCACGGAACGTGACCTGGACGACGAGTTTAGTCGTTTCGGCCGCGTCGAGAAGGTCGTCATTGTCTATGATCAGAGAGTGAGTGTTCGTCGCACTTGGTGTCGCAACGCCAGCTGACATTGTGGCAGTCGGACCGTTCGCGAGGTTTCGGTTTCATCTCTATGTCCACCGTCGAAGAGGCGGGTCGATGCATCAAGGAGCTGAATGGAGTGGTGCGTAGAAAATCATACCCGCCGCATTGATGTGCTCATGAGTCGTGCAGGACCTCAACGGCCGTCGTATTCGGGTCGACTACTCGGTTACTGACCGGCCTCATGCGCCGACTCCGGGAGAATACATGGGTCACCGTCGCCGCCGCGGTCGGGACACGTACCCGGGTGGTCGAGACGATCGGATGGACGACCATCGTGATTCCTACCGTGATCGTCGTGAAAGGGAGCCTTACCGTCGCGATGATCGCGATCGCGACGGCTATGGACGGGATGGCAGGGATTGGCGTGACCGTCGTAGTCCCCCTCCTCGAAGTCGCTACTCGCCTGAGTACAGAAGGCGCAGGAGCTACTCAAGGAGCCCTCCCAGAGGCAGCAGCCCGGCACGAGGCAGGGATTACGATGGCCCATCCTCCAGCGCCTTGCCCCATTCCAACGGGGATGGGCCTCGTTGGTGAGGTGGCTGGATTTCCCGGCTTTCTTAAGACGTGGAAGTGGTTTGAAATCGTGTAAAGAGTAGCCTACAGGCAGGCTCGGGGCGAAGGCTAAAAAGAGTCAAACTACTGAAGCTGAAGAGTATCGCCGTGGTCTCTTTGCAAAGCCTTGTCAATTTTCCTCAATCTTCCTCAAGTATTGCTTTTCTCCGTCTGGTCATGCGTTGCTCCGTTCTCAATAGCACAAAATGAAAACTCAACGTGTCAAGTTTTGCTTCCGTACGCCTCGAATATCTTGTAATCTCGCCTGTCCGCTGTCTTTCTACGTCCTACATTAGTTTCAAGTTTGCAAGTGCAAGCAAGGCGCTTCCCATGTATGATCGGAAGTGGCACCTTGGACATTTTATCAAGCGCTGTGAAAGCCAGGAAGTTCCACATTTGGAGTGAACGTTGCATTGTGCACTGCCTTCCGGCGTCCGTACGTATATGATGGCGCTGACAGCTGACGGAACGATAGACATCATTGTACGCGAATGCTTGTTCTTGAAGACATTCCGAGAACAGAAGAAAGTTGTAGAATACAGTCGCTGAAGAGCCTGAAGATTGATTTAAATGTCGATACCCAAAGCGCCTGTCTGCCGAGCAAGTTCTGGTCCTATTTGGCAACATTCGTCGCTGTACGTCCGTGAATAGAGAGGATCGTCGCCGCCGCGTGCACATCCATCCTGGAAGTTTGATGATGGAATGTTGGGAATGTTGATTGCGTCCCCTTGTGGCATTAATCGCATTTGTTTGGTGTGCGGCGGTTGGAGAAGCAAATTGTTCATTTATCACCTGCTTTTGTACATATCCATCTAGTCGCAATCTTATGTCCGCTTGCTGTCCGCTCAAACTACCTGAGACCGTTGAGATGCACATTTTCCTGACTTAGAGAGAGCGCCCACGCACTCGAAATGCGATCGAAAGAGATCGGACCTTTTTTGGCCATAAACTAGATTTCACAGCGCCCGCATTTGATTGGCTCTGCTCTCCTTCGTCGACCAACATGCCCCGAATACGCAAGAGTCAGTACTGCGTCTGTTCATTTCGCAGAATGCTGACATGCGGTGGCAGAGACGACCAAGCGAGGAACGACCAACCAGCGCGAAAAGATCAAGCACAAGGCCGCGGAGACACGGAAGAAAAACAAGAAGGCGGCCAAGAAGGACACGCAGTGGAAGAGCAGTACGTGGCCCGTCGTTTCTGGCTCTCGCGGGGTGCTGACGGCGGCGCGCGCAGAACAGGCCAAGGACCCGGGTATCCCCAACAACTTCCCGTACAAGGACCAGATCCTCGCAGAGGTCGCCGAGGAGCGTAGACGAGTTGAGTCCGCCTCTGGCTGCCGCGGCTGGGCTGTCTGTACTGACCGCATTGCAGGCCGCCGAGGAGAAGGAGCGCAGGAAGGAGGAGAGGAGGGCTGCGAAGGCACAGGGTGCCGCTCAGGCGGAGAGCTCGGACGCGGAGGGCTCGGAGACGGCGTTCGACGGCGTCGGGTCCGTCGATGCGGCGCTGCAGCGCAAGGCGGGAAAGCCCAGAGCGGACGCCGGGGCCGCGGCTGACGTCGAAGAGGAGCAGGTGCCCGTGCTGCTGAACCGGGACCTGCCCACCTTGGGCGCGGTCCTGGAGCTCGCGGACGTCGTGGTGCAGGTGCTGGACGCCCGAGACCCCCTCAGCTACCGCAGCTCGCACATTGAGGAAGCGATGGGGGACAAGACCGTGCTGTATGTCCTGAACAAGATCGGTGCGTCCAATATGGACTTTTCGTTGGTGTTTCTCTCATGTACGAACATCAAACAGAGGCGTGTCCGCGCGAAGCGATCTCGTCGTGGGCCGCGACGCTGCGTAGTCGGCATCCGACTGTTATTTTCCGCTCGGCGTCTGCGTTTTTGTCAACCACACCGGAGCCTACTGCTAAGGGTAAGGGCAAGGCTCGAGCCGACGACGCATGGGGTGTCGACGCGGTTCTGGCTTTCCTCAGTCAGGCTGCGAAAAAGAAGGGGGGCGACGATCCTCTGGTCGTCGCAGTGGTCGGAGTGACAAACGTTTGTTGATCCTCTTCCCTAAAGTGCGCGAGCTCATCTGTTTCTCAGACCGGCAAGAGCTCATTCATCAACTCCCTCCTGGGAAAGGCCGCGTTGCCGACGTACAACCCATCGTCGACGGGAACTGACAGCCCGACCACCACCACACATGCTCAAGAAGTCACGTTGGCCATTGAGGGGACACAAGTCCGCTTAATCGACACGCCCGGACTCGCATGGCAGGCACCCGCAGGGCACTCCGCAGAAGAGTCGGAACGTCTCCGCGCACAGGACATCCTGCTGAGGAGCAGAGGACGGATGGAGCGGCTGAAGGACCCAGCCCCAGTCGGTTGGTACCTCCTGCCCGAATCACCCCATCCCCACTGAATCGCGATCCTAGTGTCCGAACTCGTCGCGCGCGCAACGCGGGAGGACCTCATGCTGTTCTACAACCTGCCCGCATTCGCAGAGGGCGATCCGACCGCGTTCCTGTCCGGCGTCGCACGGTCGCACGCGCTGATTAAGAAGGTTCGTCGTTTCCGACGATCGTACCCCCGTTCTCATCGTCTGACGAGTGGCGGTCCATGCAGGGTGGGGTGCCGGACCTCGCCGGCGCTGCGCGCATTGTGCTGCGCGACTGGAGCACGGGGACGTTCCCCAGGTACGCGGTCCCCCCCGCCCCGGCCTCCGCGCCCTCGGAGACGGCTCCCCCGGCGGAATGGTATGTGAAGGACAACGAGATACTTGCGAGGCTTTCCATGCGGAAGGATCTTCGCAAGGCTGCCGGATTGATCAGGCTCATAACCGGTAAGATCGAGGACAGGAAGGTGGCCCTCGATGCGCCCTGGAGGGATTCTGAGAACAGCGATGACGGCGAGAGTGATGCGGACGAGGATGACGAAGACGAGGACGAAGCAGATGGGGTGGACGACGATGCGTCTGTTGACCTTGAAGAGGATAGCGCGGGAGATGATGACGAGGAAGATGACGAGGAAGAGGAGGAAGAGGATGAGGAAGAGGAAGAACCTCTACCACCAATTGGTAAACGCAAGCGAGGGATCGCAAAGGCGTCTGCTCCTCCACCTCGTCCAGTGAAAAAGGTCGCGTTCGCCGCTGACCCGAAAGAGTCCAAGCAGGCACGCTCCAAAGCAGGTGCGGCGGGCTCACAAGCGGCTGCTCGTAAACTCAAGCAGAAGGCGGACATGCCTGTGAAGACTAAACCCGCCAAAGCCCCTGCGAAGAAGGCGAAAGCGGCCCCAACCAAAATCCCAGCACAGAAGGTTGCTAATACAGCTTCGAAGAAAGCCGTCGTGCCTTCCGGCGAGAAGGGGGAGGAGGCATATGACTTTAAAAAATTCTTTTAAGCGGAATGTATGTAGCAATGTAACTGTTCCAAGTTCATATAGTACATCCGATCCAAGTATGTACATACATTCATGCGTCATTAAGATTACTCGTAGGGATTCGTTACGATGCACTCTATAGTTGGAGAAGTTAAAAGATAAATAAGGTGTCAGAAAGGAATGAGAACTTGAGCCTATATATCCTCGGTGACAGGGGCGCAAGTGTGGTGAATGATGCGCAGAAAAAGAGCAGGCAAATCGAAAAGAGACAAAAGAGCGAACTGAAAAAAGGAGTAGAATGTGAGTGCCAAATCTTCAGTGACCAGCCGTACAAATCCAAGAGTCCGAACCAAAAATGTTCTATCCAAGTACGAGAGCATAACAGAATCCTGTCCGTTGAATCCTGTCCGCAATGTTCCAAGACTATGCGCCAATTCGTACGACACATGTCCCGCCGTCCACCAGGACGCCCTTGGGCCCATTCGCGTCGCGTCTGAATACCTCGGGCGCACTTTCGAGTGGGAAAGACCGCTCCTCGCCATCATCGTCGTGGCCCATCCATGGGCGAATCGTGCCGTCCTCAACCATCTCAACCACCGTTCCCAGGGCATCCCGAACGTCTTCTCCCTCATCGTCCACATCAGCCGCAACGCTCACCCACGCATATCCCACTGTCCGCTTCGTCTTCTTCCTGCCGCTGCTCAAAGTCCTCCCTGCCGAGCCACTAGCCTTAGACGGCGAGCTGGTTGACATGGCGCGTCGGAGGGAGCGCAAGCCGGAGCGCAAGTTGTCCTGGGCCTTTGGAACCGCCCGCGAGGGCACGTCCCCGACGAGAGTAGTGAACTGAGCATAAGACGAGCCCCCCTTCGACTTTTTTTCCTCTGTCTCCCCGTCTGGCGAGTCCTCAGATGGCGCAAACATGGTCGATAACGTCGGCGCCGACTGTGACGCAGCCATCGACGGGACAAATGCCAGGAGCCTCTGCGATGCTTCCCATATATGCACGCCGCCGACTGTATCGAGGATTGCATCAAACCCGCGCCCTTCGTCTGCCAACCGCTCCAGCACACCGAGAGCCTCGCCGACGCATACTTCCTCCGCACCCCATGCGCGAATGCGTGCCTCTACTCTCTGAAGTGCGATTGATCCAGAAGGTTTGACACTATCTTCCGAGGAATCCGTCTGTGCCTCGGGTTCCCGGACAGCGGACTCGGGCACCTGGACGCATATGTGTGCCGTCCGTCGACCTATCATCTGCACAGCCATTGCACCGGGCCCATCGTGCCCCATGAGCACGAGGACATGGGGACGGTCCCGACCTTTGCCAGAACGATAAGCCAGAATATCAGCGAATGACCGGACAGCGCGGTGTGCGGAGACGCCACACAGGGGCAACAGGGCGAGCTCTTCAAGAGTGAGAGGGGCCGGAGGGGCAAGGGGAGACGGCGCATGGGGTTGGTGCGTCGCGGAGCCTGACGCAATCGCAGACGGCAATGAAAGAGACCGTGTGTGCCCGTGGCCGCGTCGCCGTGGAGGGAATAGGTTGGTCGACCTCGCCCGGGGCTGCGGAGACCGGAAGACACGGTGCCGCTCAATGAGGACGAACTCCGCAAGCGCACCACACTAAGCCAGAAGATGAAATCAGTAAAACCCGGAATGCACTGGGCTTATCGTAACCCACCTTCTTCACGTCCTGCAGCCCGATGACCCATTCGCCCTTCTTGCACACCTCCCGGCTGACCTCAAACCCACACTCCACAGCCTTGCCCACAAAACTGCGTCCAGGAATGAACCCTCTGTTCTTCGTCCTGCCCACTGAGCCGCCAGCACCGCGCTGCGCTGCTCGTTCCTGCACTATAAGCGAGTCTAACCCGTCCAGGCCAACAGCGAACACCTGCACGAGAATATGTGAAGGCGGCACGAACGATGGCGGAGGTATATGCGCCGTGAACGCGACCGACAGCGGCATCGTGCCTCTCAAATGCGGTGGCGTAACACTGTCCCTTTGACTCTTCCGCCTATCCTTGCCAATACTCAGCGAAAAACTGCGCGTGAGGCGCGAGCGCGTCTTTGTCAGCGGGGAGAATGCCGCTGCACCCTGGACCACCTCAATCGTTGCCATACTTGTCTGAGCCCGGCCAGAGCGCACGAGGTCTATGCGTCCATCAGCGAGGGGCTTCCCATCCTTGGATGTATAACTCGCTCGTGGGAGCACAAGACCGGTGTAACCTGTATTCGGACTACCGTCAGAATCCGGGAATGGCGCCGGGATGGAATACGTTGGGAACGAGTTGTTGCCAGCCATCACGCCAACCAGAGGCGACGTCGTACGACCTGGGGCACTCAATGGAGACCCCGACACAGGAACTGTGGACGTGGACGACGAGTGGAAATGCTGGCGCTGGAGTGCGTAATTTTGCAGTTTGGCATCTGGTGATGAATCGACCGGTGATGATGGTGGAGAGTCCATCCGCCTCTGCGTTATCAGCTCAGATTCGGACATGGACGCTATGAGCTGTAACGACTCCAAGCTGTCGGCAATCCCTGGTCCCATATGCGCGCTCGCCGAGCTAGCCCACCCCGGAGGAGGGGTGTCGCTCCGCGACGCGTTGAAGCTCGCGGGGGCAGATCCATCTCCAGAATGCGTCAGTGCAGGAGTGCTTGCCCTGCTTACCTCGGCGCTACTTGCACCTGCATCCGTGCTATATTCGCTCTCATCCTCTTCCCACAGTGCCGACATTCGTCCGCGTGATTGCCGATGCGAGTGTCGACTGGAACGAGGCTCTTTCGAGCGTGTGCGTACGGGGCGAGGTACAGCGACTGGCATGGTGAAGGTCGGAATGTCAGGAAAAGACTGTCGATCCAACTGGTGTGGCGGAGGAAGGATCGCTAGCTGAGGCGCAGGTGGAAGGAGGTCCGGGTGCAAAGGCCTGGACCGTCTCCGAGAGGAGGTAGGGGACCTAGTAGATTTCGGACGTGGTACAGGGGCTGCAGAGAGAGAGGTAGGTACAAGCCATCGGACGTCCTTGGCCCAATCTTCATCTGGGCGAGGCGCAGGCAAAGGCTGAGAACGGCGGCGAATTATGGGCTCACTTGAAGAAGCTTCCACGGAGCTGGGAGATAAGTTTGCAGCATGCAGCCGTGACTTACGTGTAGACGAACTGGACAATATCGTGATAGCTTCAACTACATCCTCATCGGACTTGGGCGGGTCACGGTCGGACGTAGCAGGGGTGGTGATACGCGTGGAGGTCGTCGCGCCAGAGTCGAATAGGGATGTGGCATCCTGCTCGGAGATCGAAATGGACACACCAGAGTAGGATGATAGAGACGAGTCGGACGCGGTACGGGACACGGACGCAGAGTCGAGTTCAGAGGGAAAGCGAGACAGTGGGCCAGGAGTAATAGATATGTCCGTGTCGTATACATCTTGGGATTCTGTAGAGACAACGGGGACCTTCAGATCCATGGGATCACGGAGGGGCAAAAGGGCAGAGGCCAAAGCTTGAGGCTCGAGTAGCATGACTGTGGGAGCGAGCGTGGCACTGGGAGATGGGATCAGAGACGAGCTAGGGGTGTAGAAGGCGTCGCCCTCGTGGTCGCCCAGGCTCTCCTTGACGGTGCCCGCCAATGGGGCAACAATGGCAGGTTGAACGAGGGTGAAGTCAACGGAGAGTTGATCTGAAGATGGGGCGGGCTGATTCGGAATTATAAAAGGAGCTAGAGACGGGGCATGAGGTTGAGAAGTGAACCTCTGCTGAGACGGGCCTGGCGAGGGGGGTTGGCGGATAACGGATCGGCTAGGCTAAAGACGAGGAAGCACATCAGAGGGGAATTTAATTGTGGACGATAAGCTCGTCATGGCACATGCATTTAAGCGAGGGGGCGCGCGAGCGGAAAGAATGGCTCACCTCGGGCAAAGGGGCAAAGGAGACAGAAGACCCGGTGGACGCACGACGGAGAGTGCGGACACGGCGAGAAGAAGGACGAGCAGAGGACTGCGAAAGGACGGAGGATGGGGGCGAGGGCTTGAGAGAATGGACGGAAGCTGTCCCAGGGTGGAGTTCTCCGGCGGTGCTCGTGGACGCGGCACGGAAGAGGTCGGTCCTGGACGAATGATAGTCCTTCTGAGGCGGGAACGAGTACGACTGCGACGGTCGGCCCAGGAGCGACTGGAGGAGAGTGGGCTTGGGCATCGCCGGGGATGGTGGCGAGAGGGGGGAGGAGGACGCGCCTGGCGTCGAGCAAGAGCTGCAGGCCAGGCGGAGCGTGGCCCGTGATTAGACCACAGCTGTCCTCGGCCCCGGTGTGGAGCTCTTCCCCTCGGCCTTGCCAGACTCCAGTCTGCCAGCCGCACACCGCCATCCTCCCCGTCGTTCGTCACCAGCTCCTGTTTGGCCACATCCAGTCCCAGTCCCCGCTTCCAATTGCCGTCATTTAATCGCGCCCCACGACTCGCGTAACGGGTCTCTGTACGTACCTACGAGTTCTCCCCGACTGGCAAGCGGCAATACATCCTCTTTGTCTCACCCAGGCAAGTGGACCATTACGATATGAGGACTCTGAAACTAGCAGAAACTGGTGCACAGGTGGAAGTACAGCGAGTCACTGGCAAACCCAACATTCATCCCTTATACTGATCATTCAGCGTAACTCATTTGTTCGGGCGCGCACGTTCTCCGACGTCGGTGAGGCCTTACAATACGCGGCGGCTCGCTCTATTCCGTTTTTCGGACCCGCACTGTCTTAGATATCTCGCCTTGTCCAGGCTGTTCCGCCCCAATCCCCAGACCCCTCCATACCAATTGACAGCCAGGCTAGTTCGGGGGATAGACTCGCTCTGTATCAGTCACTCCCACCTAGATGATCATACATCTCAATACTTTCTGCAGCCCCTTGGCGGTCTTCAAATATGCACTCACGCATATAGTATGGGTCGCCCAACTCTGGTATCTGTCTTGCTGTCGTGTTCAGCATCTCAGTTCACGACATCCACTTCTCTTGAATTCGCACACACACCAGGCTGGCTCGGAGCCTTGCAGCAGTCTTCATGATAATACATATTCGACCGAGGACCACTCTTAGTTCAGAGCCGGTCAATGTACTTGAAACCTTTCCGGTGGCTCTCTTGTGTTCTTTGACTATCAGCCGCTACTGTGGTCAGGGAACACAGCCAATTAAGAGGAAGCAACAAGCCCACATGTGACGTCAGTAGCGACCAAGTTTTTATCTTTAGTGTGCGTTACCATATATCGCGTCTTCTATACTTAGACATGTCTGTAGTATACCATGCGCTTGCTATTCTCCTGGTTCCGTCGAATTTGCAAATAAAACTAGTTTCCCATAAATGTGCACAACAATAGCGAAGTACACCTTGAGACGTACTCGCGAATCATCACAACGGGTAAACCGCAGTACGATCGTCAGCCGCCACCACTCCCTTCTCTACCTGATCAGCATGCCGCTCATCCAGGTAACTCAGAATGTCCTTGTACGCAAACAGATCCTTGTACCTAAGTGTTCCATTCGCATTCGCCCGTAAGAAACGGCGTTGCACTCAATTCGACAACATAACACTCACTCAGCAACGTCATCCGACCACCCTCGCACACCACTGGCCAGCCGCCCGGGGACACCAGGCTCCTCGGCAAGCTCAACCACAGGCGTCTGGTACACGCGGATCGTGAAGATGATACCGCCCGAGCGAGGCAGCCTGCGCAGCGTCTGGCGCTCTGTGCGGAGGTACACCGTCGCCGGGTCGAGCGGCGCACTGGGGTCGCGCATTTCGTTCGTCGGCGCCTGCGAGCCGCGGATCACCGCGCTGCGCTCAAAGTCGCTCTTGTCCTCGTTCCCGTGCATCGACCGCGACCACGCGAGCTCGGTGGG
>NW_012133434.1:26788-81832 GCF_000313525.1 Fibroporia radiculosa | reverse complement strand
GCCCGCCGGATCGTGCTGCGCGGCGTCGGCGGCCGGCGGCTTGACGACCTGGAAGCCGTAGTTGTTGCGCACGACAGGCTTGTCGACGGGGAGCCGCCGGAAGAAGCGGCCCATGCTGAGGTCTAATTTGCTCTCGACTGAGCGCAGTTCCCAGTCAGTGTAATTAGGCATTGGGTGCAATGAGCGTTTTCTCACATTGAGGCACTTTCCCAGTTGTGTGGATCTCGTCGAGGGGCATCCCGATTTTATCTGAAAGTCTCCAGAAGCCTGGGGGACAATTAAACGATGACCCTATAATTCTGGTAAGGGAAGAATACCCATACCTGGTATGCAGATCGCTCCGGCTTGTAAATAATATCGCCCGTCCGTGCCTGAAGCAATAGCCATGTCGGTGCCTGAGCCCTCAGGGAATAAATGTACATGCCTTCGATCATAATTGCAAAGTCTTCTTGCACCCTGAAAATGTGATGAGCATTCAATTCGTTCGGTGAACAGGATTCGACTGACAATAACGACGCGACTTTTAATGGCTCCTCCTTATCTAAATCATACGTTACTTGCAGCGGTATAACTGTTATAGTCTTGATTTGGCCTTCGCCATACCAGCCCGATATACCCTTCTCGCTCTTGACCTTCCTCACAACAGCATAAATTGCGGGGTACCGTCTTGATAGGTATTCTGCCAGCTCGTGTACAAACTCTTCTGCTGGAGATGTTTATCCGTGATCATCGAATAAATCAGCACTAACACCAGAAATACCTGCTGCATGGCCGCCAGCAACAACACCAGGTTTAGCGGGCAGCACCTGGACGGCACGCTCGCCGCGAGTCTCTAGTCGATGTTGAACGATCTTGTGGTAGTCAAAGAACTGTTGGTCCAACTATCCGAGGTGTAAGAGGAAATCTTGAGCAAATCAGGTGAATTGACTACACCTCTATCCACTCGTCCCATGCCATATTCCTGATTCCCATCGTTACACTGCGCACCATGAAGCCATCTGCACACTAGAATTTATATGTTCAGAAGCTCACTGGTAGGTTCCCCAACGGAATGGCCGGTAAGGAATGGGCTTGACGGTGCTAATATCATCCGTGAAGGGCTCGACGGGGGGATAGTCGAAATCGACCGGTGTCCACTCTGAGCACGACATGACACACAAACGAACCATATCCACTGTATTTCTACGTGCTTACCTCCAGGTTCTCGCTCCTGCTTCGAGCCAGTGGTGGTGGATGTCTTGCGATCAGAGCGATCGACCGGTGCGCGCGACGAACGGGCCGATCTGGCACGGAGGGCGAGAGCGAGCACAGCACAAACTACGCAAGCAATCACAAGGCCCAGCTCCGAGAAATTAAGTCTGACCGAGAACGACATGGCTGCGGCGCCGAGTCGCAACGCGAGGGAGAGAGATCACAGCACTCCAGTCTCGAGCTCCAGTCCGCGAGGCGAGCGCGTGGCCCTGCAGACGCGATATGCAAATACGCTTTATCTAAACATCTCCTGTAAATCCATTTGAATGTGCCCCGTGTCTGGAACAAGTCTGATAAGAACTGACGTCGGTGTATAGACTGCGGCACTTATCAGGGGCTCGCGGAAATTCGAAACGACGAATATCAAACACCTGGCGCCTGTTGTGCCACAAAGCTACTAGTAGGCAAGCGCTTTTACCCAACTCCTCCCGGAGAACCACGCAAGTAAAGACGACGAGCGAATGAACGAGCGACAGGTGTGGACCGGTGTCAAGTCGGGAAGATTTACGAGGTCGCTGTGAATTGTACACGCCTGTCATGGAGAAGAACTTGACCACATCGCGCTCACCGTTTTGGCTCTTGGACTCTCATGCGCCCCGGCGCTGAGACTCCCGCCAAACCATCCCAAAATCACCATGCCTCCAAACGGTTGTAATCTGGTATGCATGGGCGACAATCGCCGACAAATACCGTTCCAAAATTGACATGTTCAAACCTACTTCGCACACACCAGCTTGTTAGAGTGAAATCGGAGAACTAGTACATTTTAATCTACAACCAGCGACAGCAGATCAGGACACAACCCCATTTCCTCAAGAGCAGGGCGGAGCAATTATGTGCGGCAGAATACAGGCCAAAGAACGTGTCGTGTCAATAATCTAACGATACGGAGGAGAAAGCAGGTGCAGAGTAGGGAGAGGAACCGATATAAATACGGATATGGCGTGTAGATGTTGAATCAAGTCCTTCACAGACACGATGTAAATTGTAGATGAAATCAACCGAGCACGTCTGAAGATGGGGTGAGTATGTTAAAATTTGTGTGTCAGAGAGCAGTACAAGGGTCCGAATGTGCCGGAACGCGGGGCGCGATAAATGTCGGACAGTTGGCGCGGGGTAAGACGCTGCGGGGCCATCGGCACGGATGGCAGCCATCAGGTCGTCGTCGCCCCATGAAATAGTTTTCGATGAAACCTGAGATGCAAAGATGTGCCTAGGGGGGCGCAGTAGCTTTGTTGGTTACCCGGGGCCTTCAGCAAGTGAATGCGGCGGGAGAGGGCGAGAACATATGGTGCGGGTCAACTTCGGGGTGGCTGTAAGTATGGCCGTACGCGGACTGGAGCTGCTGCGCGAGGAGGAACGGTGAATGCGCCGATGGGTGGCCAGCCTGGGCAAAGAATGAAGTCGGGGGATTCTGGGCCGCTTGCACTTGGGCCGCATAGAACGGGTCAGTGGAGGCAAACAAGGACGTGTTCGATGGTGTCAATTCGGATGGAGGGTACTCGTATGAAGGAGAGAGGTGCTGTATGCTGGACCTTCGGGAAACCACACATGAATAACCGCGCGTTGGAGATGACGATGGCGGGTATTGGTCCTGAAAATGAGAGGCCGAAGGGAAGAGAAGTTCCTCGACCATTCGCTCATCTTCGTCCATTTCGTCAAGGTCGGAAATCCTTTCATCCGCTACCCTCTTTTGAGTGGCACCCGCCACACTGGAACTTCGACTCCGAGAGAACTCAACGGTCTCCCAGACGAAATTCGAAGACGGTGTACGAGCAAGAGGCGTATTGTGGCCTCGACGCAATGCGGGATGTGCACTCGCAGGGGGTTGGGACAGCAAAGCCTGTGCAAGCTGCGCCTACGCGTCGCAGACTGTCAGGAGAGCGACTCCGGGGCTCGGAGCGGGAGGACATACATGTAGGTTAGCGATGTCCATGGCCTCCTGGCCGATGTGGTTGGAGTTGAGGGAAGCGATGAGGTCGTCGACGGAGATGCTCATGTTGAAAGAAGGCGAGGGGAGATGGGCAGGGAGCAAGACGCGACCCCGCTCGTGCGGTGCTGAAATGGATCGGGCTGCAGCTGGACTCCCTCATTGGGGTCGACCACGGCGATGTCCGGTCCGGCCTCGGCACCGCCCTACATCGGCCCGGAAAAGGCAACGTTGTCCCGGAGGGTGCCGGCGGCTACGGCTACGCGCCCGTACTCCAGCTGTGCGCTGCGCTCTGCCTCTCCCGTCATCCAGGCTTCATCTCCGTGTAGGTTCCTTCGTCAAATGCAATGAAACCGCAACGGACGAGTCTCGGCAGTGTCTGGCTTGCGAGCTCGATGTGCCCGACGACGACGGCGTCGTTTCACACTCACGCCGTCGGGGTGTTCCGCATGGTCAGGTTCCACGCACTGCCGGTGACGCTTTAGTCCGAGGTTCCTTAGCTCGGCCGGGCCTCCTTGCACGATGCCCGCAAGCAGCCTCATTTAGAAGGGGACCTGGGTCAGGTACTCTCCCAACCTTAATGCTACAGAACACGAAGGTTCGTGGAGAAGCACCAGCCTCAGGACATATCGCACGACATGCGGCGAATAAACTTGGGGGTCCTCGAATCGGTAACAGCCTGTGCGCATTATCCCGCGCAAATCAGCGTCTTATTCACTCCGCCTTGGAACATGCGTTCGCCTCGTTCTCGCTCTCCCGAAGTAAATAATATTAAGCAGCCCGGAGCTGTTGTTGTGCTACAACTGTTCATACATTAGTATTATCCCTCGCACTACGGACCGCATGTATTTACGCAGGGTTGATGTTTCGAAGGCGCTCAGGATGTCCGACATCCGGGTGGTCATCTGCCCAATATACGACATCTCGCAGTATCCTATGACATGGATACCTCAAGAGAGACATACGTTAGACCAGTGTAGTATAGATACAGATAGGCCAATCTAGCCTCTCACACGCTTCTCGAGCCTCGCGACTACCCTCCCCAACCCTCCCCCAGCGTGTATTTTTATTACCGAATCAGTAGTGGTACTCCTCAACTTCTGGACGTGCCTCGATCTACTATGCTATCTGTGCCGCAGGTGGGACAAGCCTGCTATCATACTAGCACACGCAGAGCACTTGGCAATCCCTTAACGGGTGCGTCGTGCGCGGAGTTCCTGTAGGGTTGTGGGTTGACAACCATGTTGATAACAGGTATTCAATCTCGAGCTTCGCCCATTGGCTGCCCGGCGAAATCATGCAGTCTCCAGACGTACGAGCGGTCCGAACATTTGTTCATCCATCTCCAATAACCGCGCGTACTCCACCTAGCCGTACACCTGTATATCAGATTTCGTAGATATCCGAACGGTCAACGGAACACCCGCACCTGGGCCATGGAGGGGCATGCCTTCAAGAGGCTACTGGCGATGCCTTTTAGTGCATCTTTCAATTGAAGTGTTTCTATAAAGTGGTGATCCATGCGATGAAGACACCGGACCACAGTGGCTGAAACACATACCCTTGTCACTAGTGCCAACATCAATCAACGACACCCAACACTTGAGGACACCTTCCAGGATAACGCCTTTCCACTTATGCATCCGAGGCGCACATTCTCTGATTACTACGGCGAGCGCTCTCAGAGAACTGAATTGGAGCTGCTTAGTAGCCACATTCTCGGGGGCCGGTGTTAGTGGGTAGATGAGTTGCGGAACAATCCCCTGCCAGTGGCGAGTAAGCCGGACAGTACAGATTGGGAGCAGCGACGATCAATGTCTGGGAGAAAGATTCTCAACCAGGAGGACTCGGCTGATTCGCACCTTCAGATATCGTACAGACCCGATTCCCAATGCCTGTACGGCCATGGGGAGAACATCGACCGACGCTTCAATCGCATCGGCGTCACGAGCAGCATAGATCCAGACGCCTCCTATGATACCGTCGCCGAGAATCCCGCAAAGTTGATTGAATCGCTCCTCCGATCCGGGTGGCGTAGTCCGCAGTGTCAGGGAGACAAAAGTACAAACGGCTGCCCGAATCAGGCTGGGTGTTTCTGGACTGTGGAGAAATGTAAGACACGTTTTAAGAGACTGACGACGGTTTCTATGAGTCCGGAGTCGGAGGGAGGAAAGCGCGTGACCTACGGACGAGAGCAATCTATCAACACCAGTACGGCAGAGGAGATCCGCGGGCACTTCCTGGAGCATCTCCGTGACCAGTCGAATGCCGTGCATCTTCTGTGGGGCTTCATAGTCGTCTAACATCGTCATCACGGGGGGTATAATCAAATGCCACAGCTTTTCATATACGATGCTCTTCAACGAAGTGGATCAAAATGCGCTGATGGTAACACCTCGTGGTCGAACTTACGCTGCTATGACGGAGGCACCAAGAGAGCGTGTTGACTATTCCCGTATGCAGTTTCCATGTCTGTCCCTCAAGATGATCTAGGTGCGCGAGAGGTCCGCCTGCAGCCCGAGACAACTTCCGACCAGTGGACGGGTTCAGGGAGGGATGAGGGTTGGCATGAAAGACAGGCTTGACGTGTCTAGACAAAATTTCCTGAAGAAGAGACACTTCTGGCGCGCTGTACAACTGTAGTATCCCTAGGCCGAAATAGAATTAGCATTGTAAGAATATTGGCAAGAGCGCACACCTTTTGCATCCCTTCCTGCATCCTCTGATATCCAAGGTCCTTCTCCATCAAAGTGAGCTACTGAGAAGACGACTTGCGCCTGCACCGATAGCGCGAGGTGGGGCTGGGGCCGGACACGAAGGTCAGCAAGCACTGCAGTGGCTCGCCTTTTCCACTCTTCCAAACGAGCAAGAGTGTCCGCATCTGTTAAGGCACTATACTGGGCAAACTCCAGAGCAATTTCCAGTTGCCTGAGAGTAGATTGCAATCTGTCTGAATCAGCCATCCTGTCGAAATTCGCAGTGCGAGTGCATTGTGATCGCGGACAACGGCAGAGAGCGGCAGAGGCGCCGCAAGCACGTCCCAATTTCAAAGCGCACAGTGCATTAGGCGCTCGCGCACCTCCGACTCATTCGTATTCGAGTCCTGGCTTTGCAAAAAAAATCACTACAAATAGTCGCCGATATCCTACTGACAATGAACGGTTCATTGACTCTTACTACACTAGGAGGTCAGTGTGAAAAATGCATAGAATTTTATTGATCTTGACCACCTGCATAGATCCCTTCAACATAACGTACCCAACTGCCATTCAAACCTCACTAGATTCAGGTGCATCTTTTGCAAAATTTGACAAAACCGGCCGATTCGTCGCAGGTGGACGGCCAGATGGCTCAGCCGTCGTATGGGACCTGGACACCAAAGCACCTGTCCGGTGGCTGGAGGGGCATGTGAAAGGTGTCACCAGTGTAGAGTGCGTGGACGCGACTTCCATGATGAATTGTGAGTACTCATTCTCTCCCGGCAGCTGGTCGCGAAATTCGCGCTATGTACTGACCTCGTCGAAGGACTGGAACGTGATCGTATGGGACCTCGCGTCAGAGACCGAGCCCCCACATCGCCGGACGACTGTACGGTTCGATGCGCCCATTGTGACGGCTTCCTTCCATCCTCGGAATAGGTGAGTCGCTCTTATGAAGGTCAAATCGTCAGCGACAGGCTGAATTATGGCAGTCAAATCCTTCTAGTGCTGCTAGGTACAGGAGAGGCATATCTTGTTGACCTCCGGAAGGAACACAGAGGTCGCTTTGAGTTATGTGAGGTTCAAGAAGATAGCGATGAGGAGGGTCAGACGAACCGAACTGCAAGGTCGAGTAAATGTTCCTTACATCTATACCTTGCGTCTGAAGGATGTGGGGAGTAGATCTGCAATGACATGCGCACGATTCGATCCCACAGGACGTCTTGTCTTTGTGGGTACATCAACGGGCTGCATTCTTGTATTCAATACGCGAACCAAATCTGTAAGATTACAGATTTTCCTCCGTATCACATTGATGAAGTTAAGTTGTAAAGATGGTAGCCCGACATAAAATATCAGGCGCTGGTAACATGAAGGGGCTTGATTTCGCAAAGTCGGGGAGGTATGTTATTATATGCGCATCTAATAAGAAGCCACATCGTGACCTAAATTCTCAGACGACTTGTAACTAATTCTTCGGATCGAACACTCCGGCAATTTAATTTGCCCCTCTATCCGCCACCTTCAGCAGACGGCGCATATATCGAGCAGGAGCTTGAGCCTACGTACCGCTTTAATGATCCAATTAATAAGAATGCGTGGCACGCCATGTCGTACAGCCCCGATGGGGAATGGTTGGCAGGCGGTAAGTGACCTTTGTTGCGCTCGAGCTCCCAGGTGTTAGCCCCACGAGCTGCTAAGCTCAGCCTTGCTCATGGTTCATTTTCATTGTCAGGCGCTGCTGATAATGCAACACACAAAATCTACATATGGGATATAACCAACGATGGGCAATTTGCCATTGCATTAGATGGTGGTAGAGAACCTTTGCTACACGTCCACGTATGTCCTTCTCCAATGGCTACGACCTCAGCCCTCAAGTTTTATTTTCAGTGGCATCCGGTCAAACCTGCTATTGCCTCGACCACGAAAAATGGTAACATTCTCATCTGGCATTGTCCGACACCAGAACGCTGGGGTGCTTTCGCGGGTGGTTTTGAGGAGGTAGATGAAAATGTAGAATACGAAGAACGGGAAGACGAATTTGACATCGTGCGTCGTGTCTCCCCCCTTTTCCCTTTTTTCCCTTCCAAATTACGGTTTGGACTTACATGTCGTGATTGCAGGAAGACGAAAGCGAGCTAGCATTGCGTAAACAAAAAGCAGAGGAAGAAGAAGTGGATATTGAAGGGATGACTGGAAATGACGTTGTCAATGATGCTGAACATGCGCAGCGAGTACCCGAGGAAGACGAAGACATTGTCTGGGCGTTGGAAGAACCTGACGACGACTTACGTGGTTGGAAAATGAAAATCATGATGGAGGACGATACAGATAGTAAATGAGTCGTGTCCATCCTTCTGGCTATACTTGCGGTGTTGGTTGCGATTCGATCCAATCGAACATTGCACGAATATGACGGTAAGGTATTCTCGAAATGGTCTGGCAACATGGTGCCTCATACCATGACATACAGGAGGCACAGGTGAATGTCAGGATACCTATCCCTGAAGCGGCGTGTGCATGGTATACTGGTCAACCTGGCAGTCTCGTCTACTCTCGGGGAAGCTTTATGAAATACTGACACCCGAGGGAGGCTTGTGGATCACTTTTGAACATCGCTTATACTTTATGAGCTATTTCGTTTCGCTCGATTTTACATAAAATTACAGAGCATGTAGAAGATATAATGGAATATGTCCATCGTGTACTCCGAGTTGCAGGTATCCGCTTGCCATTGCTTTTGCAAGCTCCGATAGCGCCATGGTTGGTATCTGAATCTTACCGCTCGAAGAATAAATAGCGAGCGATCTTTTTAGTGTCATCATGTACACTCAATTGGTGGATGCGATTGCAAAAACAAGAGTTTCCAAATGCACTGCATACACACTAGAACGAACGCTAGCGATGACAGCGAACAAAGCACTCGGTAGGCGAGATTGATATCGCATCGATGGCATACAGTCTACGAAGGACAATAAGTAATAATTGCAGAAGCATGCACACTATACTACGAATACAAGTCCTATCACAAACTGCCAACTGTAAATTCTTCTCTATGGTTTACGAAGTCACATCTAGTCAACGGTACATCCTCCATATTAACTCGGAGTCCTCATAATCATGCGCTCCCTTCCGGGCGTCCCTGCTGCCCGCTCCAGCATTACATCCTCCTCATCTCGGCTCATATCTCCATCGTCTGTATATATTGAGTCTGCATCACCACTTGCTGTACTTCGCAGGCTCATCGTCTCCGATGATGCCGACGAATGTGGAGGGCGGATAGTGGGTTCGTCGTCCGTGGAGCAATCAAAGTCAGTCTCCGTCCCTGCCTCACTCGCAGCATCCGACGCAGATCTAAAGGAGGGAGAGTAGGGCAGCATATCGTCATGGTCATCCGAGAGACGACTCCTGACGGCTGGTCGTGTGATCCTGTGACGCTGCCCAAAATACGAGTCAACCGCTGCGAAAAAATCTGTGGGCCCTATTGGGGCTCGAGATGCCGTCGACTGAGAAGGCAAATATTGGAAGAGGTCGACATCATCCGGGATCCGAGACTGCAGGTCAACCATTTTCGTGAAATACTCCATTTCCTCGCACGAGATGGTCAAGTGGAAGTCATTGAGCAACAGAAACTGCAGCTCAAGCTGATTTAATTCGGCCAGGGGTAGGCCTCCCACCTACAAAATGGGTCAGCACCGCATTATCCCGAAAAGAGGAACAATAGGGACGCACCTTCGCGTATCGGGAGTTGGTATAAAAGACATCGCTAAAGAATTTGCTGGCTACAGTGACGCCGGCGATTATAAGGCGGTGAATGTTGTACATGTCGATTGGAAACGCTTTCCCGCATGCCTCCTTTGCAAGTCTCGTCATACGGTCAAGATATACCAACAAGGATACGAACACCTCATTGCTCGCCGGACAATACTTGTGAATTCGGGTTAAATAACCCTCCAGGGCGATTGTGGGGACATTGCGCGCATGAAAAGCGAGGGAAGAGGTGGTGGAGAGAGAGTGGCGCGATGCAGTCGTCAACGACCACCACACGGGGGGACGTTGGTCTTTGTGATGCTGAGAGCTCATTAGTTGTGACTGACTAGATGATGGCCCGTAGGCCTCTGCGGGGGTATTTGCATTCAGCTCAGCCATGCGTCTCAGAGCGGTGGCCAGCATCCGCAACAGGGTTTCAGGCTCGTACGTGTGGACGTCAGTGCCCGAGGTATCCGGTTGTACAGGCTCGTTGTCCTCAGCGTCAGACGCGGGTGGCGTATGTGCGTCATCCTCATCGGGCTGATGGTGAATTGGGAGAGGTTGAGAGGATGACAATGATGAAGGTGGCGCAAAGCGATGGGAGGAGACCTCCGAGGGGTCTGGCCTGTTGGGGGGCGGGGCAGTCAGGTTTAAGTAGGAAGAAGAACGAGACGAGGAAGGGAGGATGATGGAAGAATGGAGTTTCCGCTGTGAAGGGCGGGCGGAACGTGAAGCCGAGCTCGAGGACGATGACTGGGGTCGGAGCGGGTGATCTACGGTGGTGAGGGTGGCAGTATGTTGCATGGGGTGCGCGAGAGCAAGCATGGTATGTGCTGCACGGTGAGCTCGGGGACGAGGACGACGGAGACGGGGACTCTGCAGCTGGCTGGGTCGACGAGAACGAGTGCAGAGCGAATGCCAGTGTGAAGCAAAAAACCCGTCGCCTCCAGCGGCACAAGCCCCTCCGTCACGCGTAACGCCCGTCACACCCAGTGGGGCTCTGCGGCGGCGGTCCGCTCGCACGTTCCTGCCCAGGCTCAAATTCAAACTCTATCCATTCAAATGTAGAATCATTACTAGGGGTATTCACATTGATAGTGACTACTCTTCGCATATGCCCGAGCCGACTAGTGCATGGAGAACACTGATATGACTCCTTCGGAAGCTGGAGATCCCTCGCATGACTCGAGTCGCCTGCAATTGAATCAGCCTCTCAGCCTCAATGGGAACCGGTCATCGATGCGGGCATTAGGAACTTCAGACCTCGCACTCGGATCTAATCAGTCAGGATGCTGCCCTTCCGAGGCTGGTGGATCAGGCCTACGATCCAGTCTGCGCCTCTTGATCATCTGGATGTTCATCTCCATAGGTGTCTCTGAGCTATCCGTCAATACTGCGGACGCCTCCAGCTCTGGACTCGCAGCGCTCCTGCGCCTCTTCAGGTTCGTAACCTCAGCGGCAACGTCATCTTGAGGGACCGAGGATGCTTCTTCTTCCTCTCGTTGATCCTGAAATATGCGTTGCATCATGGATCAGTAAGACAATCAACAGATGCGTTCCGCCACAACGACGGACTTACCTCTATGGGTCGCTTCCCCAGCCCGCGGTTGAAATCACCGAGCCCGAGGCTCGCGTCCAGCCTCTCTTTAAATATCGCTACCCGCGACCAGCGGGGTACTGCGTAAGCCTTCCATCTCTTGTTGCCCTCTATCATAGAGTTCGTTGCGATAGTTGGCAGTGCTAGCTGCATTTTTCGTGAAAACCGTGCCTCCCCCTCTAACGTAGCAGATAGAGCGGAGGTGTCTAACACAGCTGGCGCCTTTACTGTGCCAAGTAGATCGTCCACTGTCTCCCAGATTTCTGCACCGGATTTTTCGTTAAGTGTAATCACTTGATGCAATGTTCTAGGGACCTGGGCCTTCACGTTCGCCGCGTCAGGCCTCGCTATATGCGTTGGCGCAATGGGAAGATGCTCGGAGATCGCTTTGGGAGGCTTTCCGGTCTGATGATCCCGACCAACATCATCATTATGAGCGAATGCAAATGCGAGTGCTTGAACGAGATTTTGAGGAACGTATGTCCCTGCGTTTCTTGTTTCATCATCCTGGTTTGCCTTGTCTTTACCATACACGGTGGCTCGTCTTTGTCTTCTCGTCAGGGAAGGAAGTACAACACCGTCGAAAGCGAATGCCTTCCTGGGTCGAAGTTCGCCTTGATTGTCGATCCGCTGTAGTATCGCTCCCGAAGATCCACGCGACTGTTGAGAACTCAAACCGGACGTTGTCCCGGGACCATCGTCTACATTTGAGGAAAATGATGACAAGCCTACTCGTAAGTCATCTGATCTTTCAGGGAGGACATTTGATAGCGTTGAGAACAATGGCATTTGATAATCGAGCGCGTTAGATGTTGGCGAAGTCGTCGCAGGCGTGTGATCCACGACTGTGGCCTCCAGTTCATCTTCAAGTTCAGGCTCTGCTTCAGGTTCAGTAGCTGTTTCAAGAACTGTCCACGACGGGCTGTCTTCTGGGCCGCCGGAAGGCCCAGTAATGGTCTCGACTGGCGCTCGATCATTTCCTGGAAGGGGTTCAGGTTTCTTCTTCGGAGTCACCACCACATAAAATGGATTGCGCCTGGGCATGTGACTTGAGGATGGCACATCATTCATTGGGAGTGAGCCTTTATGCTCAACTGCCCATGTGACAAGATCTTTGTCCCAGTGAGCAACTCCAAGCCTGTTATCCAGGTTCTTTCCTACTCACTTTCTTCTGATGTAACTATATCAGAGTTCAAAAGAACAAAATTTGGTGCAACAGGTGATGGCTGTAAGATTATATGTGACATTCAGCTTGCTGTTAAAAGATTAAATCAGTGATGAACAATGAGAATAAATATGCAAAATGCATGTAAAATGTGATAGTAATTCCAATGAACATTAACTTGAATGTGAATGCAAGTATCACAATGACCTTGCAATACTTTCAAATGAGACAACAAGAAACAGGCCAGGATGACAAGCCATGGATGTATCTACCAGTATCTATGCTATCCAAGTGATGACAACATCTGGCTCAAACATATGTTTGTTAACACTCATGACACTCATGTGGTCATTACAGATCCACAATTTACCATAACTTATGAAGTTATAGAGCAATGTAAAGGTAAGACTTACCTCTGAATCTGGGTCAGGACAAGCAAATAGGTTAGAAAACAGTGGTGAAAGATAAGCCAGGAGAATGACAAGTGCAGGTAGTATTTAGTAGGTATGGAGTTGTGTTGTTTAATGTTTGTGAGTGTTTGTTGTCATGTGATCAACCAATCATGCTCATGCATGTGATTCTATATGGCAGACTGCCACCTCATGTCCAAATTTTCTAAGTGCCTGGTTTTGTTGTTTACATGCTCCCTAATGCATATAGATCCTGTGTACAAACAAGATGACACATCTCTCCAGCAAGATGCAACATCTATCAATAGTCAATTGTGTCATGATATGATAGTTGCTGTGAATTCCCTTTCCATAACTGTCAGGCAGAGGAACTCACAATCACTTAGGAGATTTACTAAACAGAATATGAACAGCTAGAATGCAGCTCTTAGTACCACATGCATCACACTATAACATATGAGGATGATACAATCATAAGGATTTTAAGATGTAGTAGCCATATATCCACCAGCACCATAGGCAGCATATTGCAGCTAGCATGCACACCCATCACTTAACAGTGACTCATCAGTAATACACCATATACACATATCAATGATGCATCCACGTTCTGTCACCCATATTGATGCCGAAGGGCTATATCTAAGTCACACGATAGATAAATACGTACAGACAAACAGACAGTATGAGAATCCACAGGACACACGAAGAATCATAGTTCGTCGCGCGGCTCCTCTTCTGCGCGAAGTGGCAAGCACACGGCTGGGGAAGTTGCTGTGAACTGATACTCGCACTTCTCCGGCTCTGCCACAGTCAAAAGCTCATTCTCGATCCCACAGCTGAAGACGACCTGTTCAAAGGCAGAAAAATTATGGTGAGCATGCTGATAATCAAATTCGACTCGCGCGACGTACGGTAACGCTTCGCATAGGACCATTCCAACACTTCGTCCCTTGAGTGTAATGTTGCTTGCCGTAATATTCAGGCGAACCCACGGCGGCGCCGGTGTCCCAAGAAGAGAATTTGCTACCACGAACATCAGGAACCTCTCAATTCTTGAATACCGTCTTCACTTACCCTAAGCTCTGGGTAGAGCCACCCTTATTAGGTTTTTGTCTGGCTTCATCAAAGAGGCAGACTTCGTAGGTGTATCTATAGATTCAGAGACAACGTCAGGTATGATTCATAGGTGATAATTATAGAACTTACTCTCCGGTATCCTTCGATAGGCACGTTCCTTGTAACCGTTTCCACTCGCCTTCGGAGCCGAACCATGTAGGATCAAACAAGTGCGAGAGCTCCTCTTCCGCTTTCTTCTGTTCTTGTTTAACGGCACTCAGATTCTTGTCGGCATCGTTGAAGGCCTGGCGTGCCTTCGAATTGTCTGATTTACCAGTGCGTCTACTGCATCAACAAGGGATTAAGGAGATGCGCGCAATCACACGAACCTGTGGACGTCGCTGTCGTACCACTAGTCAAGCCGAACGACTGAAGCCACGAAGAGACAGTTTGAAGGAAGGCTTCGAATGGCGGAAGAAAAGCGTCAGGGATGTATGCCGTTAGATCATATACTACCGATATAATCGGCGATGTAGTTCAAAATTGAACATAAGTGACTTACGAGGTGAGTCCGATACTGGGGCTCCTATATGCTTGTCATGTTCTATGAGTAAAGTTTCATAATCGCTGTTGATCAGACTGTCGAGCTTTTTGTCGAGTTGTTCTGCAGTCCATTCGCCCTCGAGCTCTTGTTCCTGTTGCGAAGGGACTTCTTGCTTGTGACTTTCGTCATCTTTCGCAACGTCGTTGATATGAGGCAGACCTGCGAGCGCTTCCCAGCCACGAACAGCCTCCAAAACCGCCATGTCTTGATAATTCGGATTGTAGCCCAGGCGGAGCGCATCGAGAATATCACCCAACGCCTTTTCTCGTTCAAGATGCAGCTTGTACTCGGATTCGAGGGCCTTGAGCGCACGTGAATGTTCCATGAGAGATGCATATAACGCTGAAGATAAATGAGAAAATAACAGAAACGCTCAGTGAACAAGATCTATAACTTACGGGACTGCTTTTTATACTCCAAAGCCGTAGCAGAAATTGATTCCGCTCGATCTAGAATATCTGGAGAGCGCGTTAAGAGACAACTATGTTGGTGAAAGCATTTCTAACCTTTCAGCCGCGCAACCTCATCTTCTCGTACTGCAATTTCTTGTTTTGCCGTAGTGATCTGGCCCTCTAACCGCCTCTTTTCCTTCTGCGCAGAAGCGATATACAATGTGCGGATTTTCGAGCCCTATGAATCACTCCAAGATAAGAGTACAAGAATTGCGATCCAAAACAACTTACTGTGCTTTGAACTTTTCGTTTGGCTGCTTGCTCTTCTTGATATACTGCCCCAACCTCCTTACATACATTCGGACAGATGCCCAGGCGTTCGTCTGAGCCGTCACAGCATTCAGGCTCTTGATGGGAGTCAGAGTTCCGGACTACGATAGAAATGCATCGACTCACCGCAGAGTCCATCTCCAACTCGCGTACTAGGTATATGTGCACCTATGTGACCCTCGTTCCTGCAGTAGAATATACCATTGGGACACGCCCCAGTACCTGTAGAGGTAGATATTTTAATATAATATATTATGCTTTAAAAGTCTTCCTAACCAGGCTCATCGCTTCCGTCAGGGCAGTCACAATAATCATCGTTTACGGCCGACCACGAGATTGTCTTCGAACCATCAAGACAAGTCCACGGCGCCGACGGCGAGCCTGGCGATTGATAACGAGAGAGAAGAGATAGAGAGACTCCGTGCGTTTTGTCGACGCCAGCAAGTACAGGAATAGGCAGCGCGAGCAATAGCCAGGGTACCATGGATGGTCGACGTGGAGGACTCGACACAGCTGACGCGCGATTTGACTGTTCCTCTGACAAGCGCCCTCCGATCATACGCAGCTCCCAAAAAGGCAGGCGAACAGGGACCCTTTGCTAGACTCTGGCGGTAAACGAATCATTCTTGTAGTGGATTAAAAATGATTGTGTACACCGCAGTACAACAGGTATATGCGAAGCCAGAAACGCATCACAGCGTGGTAACTGGATCAGATACCCTAGTACAACTAGCTAATTGGCAGGTAGGACCACGCCACGGCGTTGATGCAGAAATTCGTGTATGGGGTAATAACAAAAGTGGCGTACGAATGAAGCCATGCTGGTGGTCGCGGCCTCAAGGGTAATATCGTAGTACGATCTGACTGCAACATGTAGAATACATCAGTGGGTAAGCGTGTTCAGTGGAGAATATGCGTCCGAGACACTTGGATATCGACTCAACTTGACGTTCACACGAAAGGATAGGGTGCGGGAAAGTTGCACATACGCCGAAATCAGGAGGCTGTGAGATGGGTTTATATCAACCACAATACATTTTGCGATGCCGAATGACTAGAATCCATATATCTTACTGTAAGAATGACAAATGTAATACTTTGCAGACTGTGCCGGGCATCTAGCAACGAATGGAGGAAACTGCGGAGTAACGCGGCATTTTGGATGCTCGGACCCCCATAGTCACTAACTAGTGACTAAGTACTACTGGCAGTAGCATGAGTGCGAACTTCGAAATGCGCGCCACTGGCACGAAATAGACACCCAAAGTTTCAACCCCGCTCGGGGATAGCCGCTGTCTCTAATCGCCCCGTTGCGGTTCTCTGCGAAACCTTCAGCACTCTCGGAAGGCCGTCAAGACAATGGTAAGCGGTTCATTTTGTTGCAGGACGCGACCAACATGTCGTATGGATACCGCTACGAGGCGTTGTGCCGAAGAGCGGTGTCTACTACGATGGATTGGGCTGATTGCTTTAGGATAACATACCCGGGCAAACGCTGACGATGATTCTGTAAACAGGCCAAGGCTAAGGCAGCACCCACATCGTCGAGCGGCGGCAAGGCTGCAAAAAAGAAAAAATGGTCCAAGGGAAAGGTCAAGGACAAAGCGCAGCACGCCGTCATCCTTGACAAGCCCACTTTCGATCGTATCATGAAGGAAGTCCCGACTTTCCGATTCATCAGCCAGAGTATCCTCATTGAGCGACTGAAGATCAATGGGAGCTTGGCCCGGGTAGCTATCAGGCACCTGGAGAAGGAGGGGCAAATCAAGCGGATTGTCCACCACAGCGACCAGCTGATCTACAGTGAGTCTCTATGTACTCGTTGCGAAGTGGTGAGCTGATCGTTGGTACCACAGCACGGTCAACGGGTGGCACGGACTGATATCGTTGTACTGTCTCCTGCTCTCGCATGCATATTCAGACTGCATATGTATTCACACCATTATAAAATGTGCTATGACATGCCCCACATCTCTGATCCCGATTCTCCCCATAAGATGCGAGTATTTCATGCTTGTTTGAGTGCGCTTTGCGATAAGAGTGGTCATAGGACAATAGCCTGTGTAGGAGGTATGTCCCACATCTCATTCCGCGAGGCATGGCTTGCGGCGTGATATCCAGATACCGGTGTAATCGTGAATGTGATTCGACTGTGGTAGTTCTGCGCGTGTCCTCTTTTGCGATACAGTCGGCAATCCCTGCCCTGCACCGCGCCATCCCATCTTCTCAAAAACAGCCAAAGCGGACAGCCCATTGTCCGACGCCCAAGCGTCTGCCGAGATAGGCGCCTTGCCGCAGGCGGATGCATTTGGAACCAAGCCACCGTGTGGCGTACGCCTTGTCTGCGTGCCGGTTTCTAACGCTTCTTCACGGAACTCGGTGCCCTTACGTGTGGAACATAAAGGCTCAGCCGAGAATGTTGCGCAGCCCGACCATCTCTTGGGCCCATCAGTGGCACAGCGTTGTGGCCCTCCTGGCTGCGTATATAGACCTCGCAGCCATGGCCGGTGGCTTTAGTTTTCCACCCACTTCCACTACTGTCTCGCACACCTCCTGTGTCCTTCATACTCAATGTCATCATCCAGCATCATGGTCGTCGACGAGCTTGATTATTACTCTCAAGACACTCTGCTACTGTGGATGTTAGGTTCACCGGTCAATTGGGGATTCGTCGGTATGTCTCGGTTTTTGATTGTGCGTCCACATGCTTATGACTTGCAGACTACATGCTTGACTACATAGTTGTGGCGGTACAGCGCTCGCGTATGAGACCCAACCATAGGCTGAAGGATGTATTCTTCACCAATACCGTTAAGAATATCGTTGAGAAGTCACAAGTCGAAATGCGCATGCTCCTGGTCGCCCTCACGTATGTCGACCGCGCCTGCGAAAATATAACGGGGGATGGGGATGAGTGGGTCTGCGAACAACTTTTCATTGGTGCACTCATGCTTGCAGACAAGGTATGTCCGTATCCATCTCACCTTGATGGTTATTGACTCATTAGTTACTTTCTAGTATACCAATGATCAAAACGTCAATATAAGAGCATGGCTATCCTGGGTGTCGGTTATGAGGCAATGCGACCTAGTCCGCATCGAGCGCAACTTTCTGAAACTTCTCAACTACGACCTTCATATTCAGGACTCGGACCTCTTGCGACATTTCAAGCCAGTATATGCCTTGTGCATAAAGAATGAGGGGTATTCTCAATCGTTCTTCGAACGTCAAGAGTCGTCCAAAGTCTCCTCGTCCATCAGCGAGCTTCCACCTTCTCGTCGAGCAATTCAGCGACCCACTGCTGTTCGTGCTCCTGTAGCAATGCGCATACCACAGAGATCATGTGGCTTCCATGGGTGCGACGGCACTTGCCCTAGTTCCCAGTCATCTCCCTCGTCTCCCATGGTCGCCACGCCACCGGACAATTCTCTGCTCTCGCTCGCGCTGCCTGGATCCTATCGTTCTCAACGAGCGCAGACCCGAAATTTGCGCGCGTTCCGACCATACGAAATGGCCGATCGATCACGCAAGACGACCCCAGGTTGGCGCAGTGCGGGAGCATCGGACGCATCTAGTTTCTACGTCAAGTACAATCCAACAACAATCTTCCCTCCACCACAAGGTTCTCTACCCCGATATAACTACGCATCATCGTCACGTAGGCCGTGGGCTCTATACTCATAATCTGAACTGTGCCCAGCTTTATGGTCCCAACATCATTCACACGCATACTTGAGGAACACGCAAGTCCTCCCGCCCATCCGTCAGTCGGTCCGTTTATCGCACCAGACAGGCGCGTTTCGTTGTTTCCCAGCTGAACCAACATCCGCATTTACGGGAATTTGGCCTCAGTGCCTTTCGTTCGCGTCCATTCGCCAATTATTCTGGAGATTCATTTCGCCCATGCGGACAACGGCTTGTATACCTGATGTATCTCATACACTTGTCCCCCCGCATTCATGATACCCTCGCAATTCCTTCAGGACGCTGCAGTAAGCTATCTGTCAGCGTGACCGTCCTGCTCTGTTATCGGGACCCAGAATGTAGCATAGCGTCGCTTCTTCTCTCGGGCATGTATCTGTAAATACATCATTTTTTGAAATTCTCTCATCGCCCGTGCCGTCGTAGCAGTATAGGAATGTACAAGACCCCAGTAGCCTGGAATAGCGCGCTTCAGGTACTTGATAGCTGTCAAGATACTTAGCGCCGCCTTGGTTATGACAGCGGTCTACGGGCGCCTAACGTTCTTCATTCGAGCCGCCACTCCGCCTTCGAGTATCTGTGCCAGTATCTTCGGGTTTTACCTGTGCAGAACCATAGATGAATCCGTGGAACATATCAGAAAGATAACAATGCTCTTGTACTTTGGGTGGCTGCCATCCATCGTCAGCGACGCAAAAGCACAAAGGACCGGTGACGCCACAAGGTGAGAAAGCATACATTCAGACCCCACTCAAGGCAATAATGCAATCATATCCTGATTTTGGTGTGCGTATCAAGTCATCATATGAATGATATGCTAGTCCAAGGTGGCGTGCGCTAGCTGCCAATTACGCTCAGGACGTGCACGGCATAATGCAAGAGACGTGCATGTGGTTCTCGTGCATACCAACTTGGACGTGTAATACCTGCGCACCGTTTTCCTGAATCGATATTACTGCTGACTTGTGCTGGGTTTGGAATTATTCCGTGCCGCATGTCCACTCTTGTGGCATCCTTGGTCACGAACAATGGCTTTCGTGGCTCAGCCACATTAAACCAAAATCAGTCATGGATAAAGAGATTTTCGACCCTGCTTTAGTTCGCTACATTCTAGTAGTTTTGTTCATCCTTTCTCTATCGCATCCGATGGATCCTTCAAAATCCCCCAGCTATTCCTTTTTTCGTTGCGACATGTCTACCTCTAGAATCTCTCCCAACAGCCAAATCGACTTCTTACTTCACGATCCTGCGCTGGTGGAGATGATCTACACACCGGTCAATTGGGGATTAGTCGGTGAGCTGACGCTGTTTTCGTCAGCGTGCCGGGAGTATAGCTCAAACGCAATCATGTAGACTATCTAGTGAACCGTACTACTGACGCTATCAGCTGCTCAACGCTCTTCTCTCATGCTCTGAAGACCGCATTCTTTGTCAATTTCGTCAAAGACATCATAATCAAATCCAGAGCCATGACTCCAATGTTACTCGTCGCTCTTGGGTACATGAGTCGAGCAGGTCGAGCATTATTGGATAATCTTCTTCACCAATGGAGATGCGAGCAACTCTTTCTCGGGGCATTGATACTCGCATCAAAGGTGTGATCAATCTCGGGCCCGCTTCTCATTGGCATCGTGCTGATGGAGCCGCTGTGAATACAGTACATTTATGAAGAGCCTATGGGAGCTGCTCAATGGGCGTCTTTAACTGGAATCTTCAGCGTAAAAGATATCAACCGTATCGAGCGCGAATACCTTATTCTGATCCAGTACAACCTTGGAATTTGCGAGGCTGATCTACTCGCACATTACGAGCCAGTCTTCTCCCGCGCAAATTCCAATGTTGCGCAATTGCGGGCACTTCAAGGATCCTGGTCAACAACGGCTAGCGATGTCGTCCCGATCAATGCCATTCTACCGACCTGCACGACACAGGCACAATTACTCACATTCCCAGCCTCCGGTCCCAGCTCGAACGGTCCGTCGTCTGACACACCAAAGGTCACAGCGCCCGGTCATTGTCCAGACCCATCGTCGCGCTATCATGCCCCTAATGCCTCCATCTTTTCTCACACTCGGAGTTTTCTGCGCACCAGCGTAGTACACCTATCACCATGTGCCGCCGGTTTTTGCCTCCCGCCACTTACATTCCCTTTGGGGCCTGACATCTCCGTCCTACCTTCGCTCCGGACCTTGTTCACGGAGCACCTATGTGAACCGAGTTATGTTGGATGCGAACCGTAATTGCTACCGTTATTCGCCAAAATGAAATCGCACGCCACCATACGCCTGCGCTTCCAGATATCAGAACAGATTCGAGGCAAGTGCGATTCCATGGATGGCCGTCTCGACCATTACACTTCGGGGCCGAAAGGCTGCCTAACGTCCAAACTATTTTCCATTTGTCGAGTCGAAAGTGGAAGAAGACGCAAACATCAATGAATATCTCACCCACTGCGGTGACTGGACGCCTCCCTGAATCATATAAAGGCTTACACGGCTCGTTAAATGTTGCCCGCTGCCCTGGCCGACCGCCGCTGGATGCCATATCTGGACTTCCCTTCACCTGCACTCACCCAGATCTACCCCCTCCTCTTGTGTGCACGAAGTTTTTTTCCAGTGCTGTCCTTCTGAGGTGCACTCTCAAGCGTTTGTGGCTAGGGCAGATGTGCCTCAGTGGCAAACGTATCTGTGTACTAATATACGATGGTCTCCAAATTCACAATGGACATCTGTTGGAACTTTGTACAACTACTCATAAATCAAGTGACATTAAGTTTGTACTTGAAAATAACATTCAATTCCATTGAAGTTCACAGCTTTCATTGCCATTGCCGAAGACGTATACTTTCGAGGGCACTCGCGATCTTGATCGGATTACGTACCGTCGGATAACTTGAACTCGAACTCAGATCACACATTTTACTTCCTCCGGGCTTAGTATGGTAAGCTATCTTCGTTCGGTTTGAGCATCTCAATCCTGTTCACGATCCTATGCTGAAGCCTGAAACTGTAGTCGTCTGCTCAGACAGTTTCAGTCTCGTGAACCCTCGGTTATATGCCATGTGTATCACTGGCAGCGTGTGTACCCAGTAGTTCTAATATGTGTAACTCGAAGTCTCTTGGATCAAACTCTATTGGACTACTACAAGGTCATTTTGATTGCTTATGACACGCCTTCAGGCCACTGAAAACAGATACTCTCCCGCTGCCCTAGGTCTCTCGTACCACAGTTCTTCTGGCTTGTGCCCGCGTGTTCCGTATCTATTGCGCACTTCTGCACTGAGGCGCAGATCATCCCATCGAGGCTATCGTCGAGCTTGTGAAGTTGGCTCAGGGCCATAAATGCAGACGACGGGGACGCGATTGACAGAGACGCTTGTGGTGCAAGACGATCTCAAACCTCTCATTCCTCATCATTTTGCCAAAGGAAGCTGGCTTCCCACCTCAGACTGGCGTCCTGTACCACCCGATAAGTCACACCCTGCAGGTAGCAGCTTACCTTCATCCCTCCGTCTTCTGTCATGGAACGTCGACTTCATGGCGCCCAATCAAAGCGATCGGCTGCGCTGTGCTCTCTCACACATCCGCTCTCACCTCTCATCTGCATCCACATCTACTTCAGGACGTACCTCTGATACTTCCGAGGCACAGTCCGTAACAGCTGAAGGAACCGAGCCGGTTCCGTGTTGTATACTCCTACAGGAAATATCTGGCGGGGCTTTTCCGGCATTGTTGTCCGACAAATGGGTGCGTCGGTATTTCACCGTCGTGCCTAATAGCGTTACAGAGTGGCCGACTCGGACATATGGTGTTGCAACGCTCATTTCACGAAGTATACCCGTCCTCAAAGCGCAGTCACTCGCGTTCAGTAATTCGCGCATGGGACGGAACGCGTTGCTAGTGGACGTGCGACTTAGCGTCAGTCCCTCTTCTCTCGGCAACTCTCCAGATGGAGAGACGAACGAGAGATCGCGCACTCATGTTCTACGCATCGGGAATGTGCATCTTGAATCACTCCCCCAGGGCACCCCGATGCGCCCATCGCAACTTATGGCGACGGGCAAGATGCTTCGCGCGGAGGACGTAAACGGAGGGATTGTTGGGGGCGACATGAACCCGATTGACCCAATTGATGCGGCCATACATCAGAATGCGGGGCTGGAGGACGCATACCGCGGTGCGGAGGAGAACGAAAACTCGTTTACCTGGGGATACCAACCCCCGAGTGGGTATCCAGCGCGGAGGATGGACAAAATTTTCTACACCGCTCAGGAGGGATGTCGGATGCAAGTCGATGAGCCAGAGAGAATCGGCGTTGGGTTGAGAACCGCGCAGGGGCAGTGGGTTAGCGACCATTACGGTTTGCTAACCACTGTTCAGCTCGATCTCGTCGCTAGTGTCGAGGAGGTTGACGCTCAGATTCCTTCCGAGTAGCGACGAGATATCATTCTAATGTAGGTTATGCTGCAAAAGAGGTATGTACTAGTACGGCTGTAGAAACATCTGGGGAGGATTTCTGTATAAGGGAAATGCCGACGGAGGTTCCAGAGCTAGGTTAGGGTTGGCGTATGACGTTCAATGTGCACTCCGTTCCGGACCGTGGCACGAATTAGTTGCACCCCGCCTCGCTTCTGCTCTTTCTCCTTCTCTTCCACTAGATTCATCCGCCACCATGCCCGCAGAAACTTACTACATCGGCGTCGACGTCGGGACAGGCTCTGTCCGTGCCGGCCTCGTCAAGCACGACGGCACCCTTGTCGCATCCTCCACCGAAACCACAATCACCTACCGCGATCACAATGATCATCGCATTTTCGAGCAATCTACCAACAATATTTGGGATGGCATGTGCAAAACCATAAGAGCAGTTCTTTCAGAGGCCAAAGTTGCACCGTCCGATGTCAAGGGTCTCAGTTTCGACGCGACCTGCTCCCTCGCCGTCAGCGACATGAATGGAGACCCCGTCGTCGTCACCAAGGGCGACAAGATGGGCGAGATCGGAGACCGCAATGTCATCCTCTGGGCTGACCACAGAGCTGAAAAGGAGGCCGAACTCATCAACAGTACAGGATCGGTCGTCCTAGATTATGTCGGCGGTACCATGAGCGTGAGTCGTCGTTCCCCACTTTATCACCGGCGGTGTTAATCCCCCAGTGTAGCTCGAGATGGAAATACCCAAAACTCTCTGGCTGAAGAAGCACATGAAACCCGAGCGCTTTGCCCGCTGCCAATTTTTTGACCTTCCTGACTTCTTGACCTACCGCGCGACGGGGGACAACTCGCGTTCTTGCTGCTCCATCACCTGCAAGTGCTCCTACGTTCCTACTAAATCGGGCTGGCAGGCGGAGTTCTTCCAGAAGATCGGTCTCAGCGAGTTTGTCCACAATGGCTACAAACAGCTAGGGGCCGCTGAACAGCAAGTTCTCACTGCTGGATTGCCAGTTGGCAAGGGCCTGTCGAAAAAGGCTGCGGAAGAGCTTGGTCTCCTGGAGGGCACCCCCGTCGGAAGCGCCGTTATCGATGCGTGAGTGTTCTAGCTGAGTTGTTGTGCAGCCGCTCTGGGCTTACTGGCTGCAGCTACGCTGGATGGCTAGGTACAGTAGCTGCTCGGTACAGAGAGAATGGGAAGCTGGTTGAGACAGTCCCCTCCATTGACGAGTCACGACATCGTCTAGCTGCCTGTGCAGGGACCAGCACATGTCACATTGTGCAGGTTAGTATAAATTGTTTACTCTCTTACTGATACCGGCGCTGAACTTCAATATAGAGCCGCAAAGGTGTATTTGTGAATGGTGTTTGGGGCCCGTATCAAGTCAGGAGCTTTCCTTTTCTTGGGTAATACATATCGTATTGACGCATGAACATAGGGCGCTATATTCCCCGGCTGGTGGATGAACGAGGGTGGCCAATCTTCCACAGGACAAGTACGCACCCGACTACATATTGTAATTCGCCTCTAATGTGTGCCACATAGCTCATCGATTTCATGATCACAACACATCCTGCATATTCCAAGCTGCAGCAACTCGCTGAGGAGCAAAAGACGAACATCCATGATGGTGATTATTCTTGCATTTCTCGTCTTTGTCATGTGGCTCATACGGACTACAAAGTGCTGGAGACCGAGTTGAACAAAGCGTGCAAAGAGCACGGCGCGGCTAGTTGGACAGACCTCACCAAGGAAGTGCACTTCTACCCCGACCTGCACGGGAACCGTTCGCCCATCGCCGACCCGCGCATGCGGGGCATGTTTACCGGTCTCGCACTCGTATGTAGTCCCGTTTTCACGCTCTCCCCCTTTCTTCATCAGATGGCCTACCGCAGGACGCGACGCTCGGCGACCTCGCGCGCAAGTACAACCTCACGATGGAGGCGATCGCGCTGCAGACGCGGCACATTGTCGACGAGATGAACGCGCAGGGGCACGAGATCACCGCGATCTACATGTCCGGCGGGCAGGCGAAGAACACTGCGCTCATGCGCCTGTTCGCCAACACGTGCGGCATGCCTGTTGTTCTCCCCGACAACAGCGGCGCTGCGGTCGTCCTCGGTGCGGCGATGCTTGGGCGCGTCGCTGCGGAGGTGCAAAAGAGGGAGCACTTGAATGAAGAGCAGGTCGGTGAAGCCCTGTGGGACATCATGGTGAGTTTCTTGGTTTGTTTCAGGAGGGATGACGCCGAGTGCTTACGGCAATTATGTCAGGTGGAAATGACGCCCCCCGGCACGATGGTCTCACCTTCTGCCAGCCCAGCAGAGAAGAAACTGCTCGAGGCAAAATACAAGATCTTCAGAGAGTCCATCGATATTCAGAAGCGATGGCGAAAGCAGATGGAGGAAGCCTCTCTGTGAGAGCTTCTCGCATGCGACCAACATAGAGTGTAGGCGTAACTCCGTACATCATCATCTCACTTTGGGAACATCTTTGTATAAACCCAGATTCATGAATCCTTGCCGCTGTACTACTAAATAGAACAGAATCGTTGTCGCGCCAACAGACTATGGGGATTCGCGGCCGGGCATAAGTCATGATGCATATGCAAATCGCTGCATACAAGTTTTTGTGGTGCGCGTACAGGTGGAATGGCATAAAGACAGCAATGCAGAAACGATCCAACAGCAGGCCCTTATACTTCTTTGACCTTGACCGTACCACGGAGCAGACCCGTCTACAGGCGAAAAATTGAGGATGTACCCAAACCGCAGAGAAATTGGTGGTACATACCCGACGGGCGGCAATAAGACCGACTTTCTGACCGGGTACAGCAGAGCGGGCGATTGTCGAGGCCTTACCAATATGTTGGTGGTTACCACCACCGTGAGGGTGATCGACAGGGTTCATAGCAACACCACGAGTGCGGGGCCAGCTGTTAACGTGCGCAATTAGCTATTTTGTGAGGTTGTAGTCAGAACAACACGCACTTGTAGCGCTTGGCCTTGTATTTGTGGAACGCACGACCAGCCTTGAGTAGGGGCTTATCGATACGTCCACCACCCGCAACAATACCGATTGTTGCTCTGCAGCTGCCAGAGACGGTCTTCTTCGCGCCACTTGGAAGTCGGATGCGAGTCTTGTTCTCATCGGGCGAATGGCCGATGACGGTAGCGTAGTTGCCGGACGTCCGGGCGAGCGCACCGCGGTCACCGGTCTTCTCCTCAACGTTATTGACGATTGTACCCTCAGGACATTGGGAGACGGGGAGGACGTTGCCGACGGCGAGGGTAGCCTTCTTGCCACAGTAGACGAAGGCACCAGTGTGGAGACCCTCGGTCGCAACAAACGTCTCCTTGCGAAGTTTGTATCGGTAGGGGTCGCGGAAGACGACACGGGCAAGAGGAGCACCGCTGAAAGTGTCGTAAGCGTTAGTGTGCGTCTGCGCGACATAGAAATGCCACGAACCGGCCAGCGTCGTGGATGATCTCCTTCACAATGCCCTTGATGTATCCATTGCGTTCTGCGAAGTCGAGAGGACGGAATTGCGCAGGCGCCTTGTTGTGGTGGGTGTGCGCCTTGAACTACATTCGCAGATTATATGATCCATCAAAGGTTTCCGGAGTCAAAGGAAAGGAACATACGATAGCATGAGAGCGCCTCTGTGCCCGAATAACCCTACCCATCGTTTAATCTACAAAGAACGTATGAGCGACAGCGAGAAGGACGACGCAGAACAAGCGCAGAATCCAAGTGGGGTGCATCCAGAGACCGACAGTCGCATCCAGCCCAGTTCTCGGCCAAATCATACCGCATTTTTTACGACAGAGCATTCCAAAGCATCCGCAAGGATTATGCGACGACCCCTAGTAGCAATTTGGCAAAGCATACTCACATTCTTGCTGGTCGGAGACGTGGATGACGGCGTCGGTGGATTTTCCCTGTGCGTCTTGGCTGGGAAACTCCCGGGAGGAGTCACGTGAATCGAGCTGTGGCGCGGGCGTCTAATGCGCAACTAGACCGGGTTACTTACTTCTTGCTCCGGCACTGTGAAGGTAAGTAAGTTGTAGGTGAGCTTAGAACAGTCAACCCCGACGACTGACAGCATCACCGCAGGCATTCTGTCCGTTGTGCTCGATTTGAGAGAGCATGTAGCTGTCCAGCGGGAAACTCTTGACATCGTGAGTGAATCATTCTAAAGCGCGTACATATGGTCTGAACACAAGTTGTAAGAGCGGATTGATTGAGCGCTGTGCTCTCCATGGCGCGCATCTGACTGGAATCCAACTCGTCTCTCGAGCTGATCCCGGGCTATTTCCGGCCTTACAGGCATGCCGTAAGAGGCTAATACAAGTGTTGGCCTTTGCGGCTGCCTCACATGGCATTCAAGGCGTTCTTTCCTACCACTCGGATAAGGTGTGTCACGGACATCTCAATCCGGCGCGAACGCTCATCATCCTCTGGGCTAGCAACAGTCCGTGATGATGACATTGCGCGTGCTGACATGGGCGAGAGTAGGGTGATGGGCCTGGCAGTGGGTGAATTGAGTGAGAGACGGGAATGTCTTGGGATGTATTAGTGATGCATGGAAAGAAGCGGCCGCGCCTGGCGCAGCGTGTGTGCGTTCTATTTCCCACTTGGACTTGAGTCTTATCGAGCGAGAGCTGGCGGTCTGACATCTGTCGCCTGGGTGTGTTTCATTTTGAATCGGAAAGGAGACGCGATTCCGTGATCTGAGGTCGATGGAATCGATCACGCTGCGTAAATGCGGGCAAGTGCCACGATCTGTATATATACCCGAGACGGGTCGTCCGTACGCTGTGCCTCGCAGCGCGCAGAGGTGCTCGCCGCTGCCCCCGACGGCGAGAGAGGGGCGCGCCGGGGCGCATTCGCACTCAGCGCGCGCTCGGCGAGGCAAAGTCACACGGCTCTCCTCGTGCCCATCCCTCCTCTCGCTCAGCCCCCAGTGTGGACGTCGACTTGTGTGATCCAGCCCGGATTCGGTTCCCCCGACGCAGCGTGCGCATTCGCATTCGCCCAGCCCGTCTCTGCTCCCACCCCGCGCGCCTCCCGACGGTGTTCCTTGATCTCGCCGCAGCCTGTGCCTCGCTCTCCGGCCGGCAGTTCACCGTCCAGCGTGGACGAGTTCTGCGTTCTTCGCCTGTGATTCAGATTGCCATGATACATCTCGATCGCGGCCATTCCTCTGCTATCGCCCATCCAAAGTCCAATTTGATCCTCCCGGATGCTGATCAGCATTCCCTCTCCTCTTGGTCAGCGCCCACCCGCAACACCCCTCTGCAGCTCTATCAGGAACACCCAGATCCTTACCCCTTGCCAGGTCTTGAATCTCCAAGGCCGTCCGCCCCCCCTGACGCTCCCCCAGCTGACCCCCCCTCAAAACAACCCGCCGCCCGAGGCCCCATCACTCCCGCCGACGCTGAGGACCCAAAGCTGCCTGAACCCTCCCCCGCCAGCCCTCCCCCGACCTCTCCAGCCGCAGACAGCTCCTCTTCGCTCTCCCCACCACCCGACACTGCCACCCCCAGCGCACCGCCCGAGCCCGAGGCCAAGGATGGGCCCCCAGCGGAGCCCGCGCCACAAGGGTCGGAGAGGAACCCAGACGACAAGGGCGAGGCCGCCGAGGACGTCGATAGGGCGTCGCGCCAGTCTACTCCCCTGAGCGAACTCTCGTCCGCGCCGGACGACGACGTGCAGGAGAGCGAGCCAAAAGGCGCAGAGGGAGGCGTTGGCCTGTCGGATGACGCGTCGGCGTACCATTCGACTGGCTCGAGACCTGGCACCAAGGAGAGTGGTCCATTCGCGAACTCTAACATCGGCACATCGTCGTTCGGTTCCCACCAGCCGACTTTGAGTTCACCACGTCCTAGCCCTGCCGACGCTCGCTCGTCAGCGGATACCCCATCCTCGTTAGCCCACTTATTCACCCACAATGCTCCCAACCTCTTCACCAACGACTCATCGAGGCATTCATCTCCCGCGTTTCCTGCGTCTGCCTCTAAAACTTCGGCTACTGCAAGTAATCCCAAAGTCGTCGCCATCTTAGAACTTAACATGCAACTGTTCAGGTATGGACTTTGATCGTATGACTGCTCATATCATTGACTACGCTGCAGTGTGCTGACAGCATTCCAAGCTCGTGGTATCCCGACGGACAACCCACTCCATCAAGAGTAGGTATTACTAGCGCTGTCTATTCATTTTAGCTACTTATCATGGTTCTAGGTACTGTGCTCACTTACAGTCAAACCTCTCGTGGCTTGCTGCCGCTGCGGACGACAATCCCAAAGCTGTATGTCTTGCAGGGCGTGATTCTGCAATATGTAATCTGATCTCATTGGTCACAGAGCCAGGGCATGTGGCCGCTACCAAAACTACAGCCTCCAACAGCCGTCGATTTTGTCCCAATGGATCGAATACATCAGCTGTACCGAGAGTTAGCGTCGATTTTCGCGAAAGACCTTGCTCGTCGAGAACAGCGTTCACAACCAGCCAGCGTGTTGCCTCCAACTGATTTATTGAACGGAAAATTGAAACGAGATCGACCCGACGAATTAATCTCGGTCCCGGACTTGTCTAACAAGCGCCGCGATACTGGAGACACCAAGATTCCAACGCCGATTGCTCCTGCTCCTTCGCTATCACACTCCGCGACCGGATCGATTACTCTCAATCCGGTACCTAGTGCGGCTAGTTCCAATGTTGGAATGACGTCCATGCAGGGAATGCCGCCCACTCAGATGGGTAGTCCTTCCATGCCACCGCCTTCGTTGCCTATTGGGGTGATGGGCAGTACTGGTGAAGCTCAACTCAACGCAGCACGCCTCCGCCAGATGCAGGCGCGATCGGGAATGCATGCAGACCCTAACCGGCAGATGTCCCCGCCAGCGGTGCCCCAAACGCCTATTCTGGCTATGCAGAATGTAGCTGGTCCTTCGTCTTCCCCACTGGTACCGCAGCTAAGTCAGGGACAGCTCGCGGCAGTGACTAGTATGGGACCCGCTGCAATGCAACATCTACAAACGCTGCAAAACCCGAGCCACCCTCTCGTGCAATATCTGATCCAGCAAGTTCCTGGCTTCACGTCGCTGCCTCTTCCGCAACAGCTTCAGCATGTCAGCAGGGCACAGGTCGGTCCTAATTTTTGTTCCAACAATTTAGGTACTCACAGATGATCCAGGCGCTTCTACAGCAGCGTCAACGGGCGGCGCAACAGCAGGCTGGAGGTTCTACGCAGAACTTTATGCAGCCTAATATGCAATCCATGTCAAATACTGGGATGTCCTCGGGCCAGATCACCCAAAGCAGTCCCACCAGGGTATCTCCAATTGCGCAACAGCAGTCTCCTATGCAAGGATCTTCCGCCAACAGTTTCCCGTTTCCGAACCATGGACCCAATTCCGGTGCCGACTCCCGAGTACAGGGCGTCCCACAGGCTACGTTTAACCAGCTCACACCACAGCAGCGGCAACTTCTATTAATGCAACAACAGCAGATGATGCGTGGCGGGAACACGTCGAATGCTAGCATGATGAATCCACAGATGCTCGCTGCAGCGCAAGAGCAGATGCGTCGGGAGCAGCAGCTCATGGCGCAGATGAACATGTCACAAAATACCGGATCGCCTATACCCGGCGGTGTTGATGGCAGTCAATTTCCCGCTCTCCGTTCAAATCCGCCAGTGCCTGGGATTGCGAGAAGTACGAGGACGCCATCGGACTCTGCGCCGTCACCGGGAGTGTCACAGCGGATTTCTGGCCACTCACCTGACGACCTCCAGCGCGCGATGATGATGCAGCAGGCTCAACAGCGCGGTATAGCGCCTCAGATGCAGCAGGGCTCTGGGTTCCCACAGATGAACTGGTCGCAGGGAAACCAGTCGCAAATGGCGCAGATCGCCGCGCACCGGCAAGGGTCATATGGGATGACTCCGCCAAACAGCGCAGGAGCGACGCAGGTCGGATTCGGTGGGATGCAAGGTGCGCCCTCGCCCGCTCAAGGAGGGGCCCAGAATCAGTGGCAACAAAACACCGGCAACGGGCAGTTCCCCTTTGTCGCCCAGTCGCCAGTGGCAACCCAGCATCTTTCTGATCCCTCCATGACTCCGCGGCAGGCGTCCGCGACTCCAGTCCAGCAGATGGCGCAAAACAGCCCTGGGGGCGATCCGATGAATGACTTTGATCTGTTTACTAATTGGAGGCAGTAGCCTCGGTTATATAAAGGTGGGCTGGCGTGGCTTGTGGTCTTCGTTAACTGTCTCGCTGCTGGGCGGGCTGCATACCGTACATATGATGTCTTTTTTGATTCATTCGTGACCCTATTGTTTTGATTTCCGCAAATAGTTTCTGCAGTCGTCCGGTATAATATATGTATCGTAGGGAGACTGATTGCTATCGCAATGTTATTGATATGTAGCTGTTGTACGTCGAAAATCTGGCATAGCCACTACATAAACGGCAGTGTGACAGGTTGATTGTTCTGCATTGTTGTGGCCCTTCACGAGTCCTAGGTCCGTGTAAAGTAAAAGATTTGGGTTGCTGGGCGCCAACCGAGTCAAAGCATAAGAGTTGCGGCCTCAGAATCACCGCTATTTTAGCCGGCGCAAAGGTCGCTTTCGCGCGGAGGCTCTGCAGGTGGCACGTCTAGTTTCTCCACGCTCAAAGTGAAAGGACATGGTATTTGCAAACATATCGACGCACGAGAAAGATGCGTTCTTCTCTCTGCTAGACGAGTTGAGTACCCTCGACTCCATCACACGCGCAAGAAGCCCCTGACACCCAGCTTGTATCCGCTGCAGATACTTTGCCTCCCGCCCTGAAATCTTTGGAAATAGCATCAATGCAGATGCAGGAAGAGCGGCGGCGACGTCCGCTTTTAACGCATTCAGCAAGACGAATCCACAAGAAGCGGCGTCGACGATCAATGGCTTAAGGAAAGCGATCCCTGCTGCGTCGCCTGTGAGCATCTGTTGTTATGTGATGTGTCTACGTGCCGTTAACACCACTTAGGGATCAAATACTTCTAATGAAGATGTAGCCAGCTCCGCCGGACGTGTTGCGGCTGCGGCTGCGGCGTTCCGTACATCGAATTCAGCTGCGCCGCGAGCACCTCCTCGCAGAGATGGTAGCTCAGACGATCACTTACCTACGCAGAGAGTCGGTGCTGCGTTTTCCGGATTTATGTGCTAAGCTAACGCGCTCCTCGCCCATCGGCGCATATTGTGCCCATAGAAATTTGGCGATGTAGATGTTTCATCTGGGAAGGCGATGTTCTCGTCTCTGCGCAACTCTACTGCGAATAAGGCTGCTACGCCCCCGCAAGTCGCCCCTCCCACGCCGTCTGCATTCGGCGCGAAGAAGAATGCGTTTGCGCCGCCGCCTTCCAGAACATCGGCCGCGAACAAGACGCCTTCTCCGCCACCACCTCCAGCGCCCCCAGCGCGACCTCAACGTGAAGACGCAGTCGAAGGGGAGTGGGCGGAAGCATTGTATGATTATTCAAGCGACGTAGGTGTTCTTTTGCGTTTGACAGGTTCTGGAGCTGATGGATGAGCAGGACCCCGGCGATCTGACTATTCAAGAGGGCCAGAGGCTTGTGATTGTAGAAAAGTCTTCAGACGATTGGTGTGTGACTTACTGCTATTATTTGGATAGGGTATTGAGCAGGTCTATCACAGGTGGACTGGCGAAGTCGATGGCAGGAGGGGTCTTGTACCCGCCACCTATGTCAAAATGCTTTGATTGACTCTGGACACAAAATACCCTTCTACTGCATAAAGGTATCGATGAATGTTGCTCGAACATTATGTATCTCTACTGTATCAATGTCAACTAGGCGAAACAGCGATGTGCGACACGTGAGGATGTGTCTCCTCCGATCTCTCTGGCCTCATCGTCGCAGGTCAGCCTGCGGTCAGCCCCGCCGCAATCGAAACGGAGCGGATGAGAGGGCGGGCTCTGGATTGCGTTCATCCTCTGCCTTCACGCCTTGCTGTTGTTGCAGTGCTTTTTCAATTGTGTTTTTCTGCTTCATATCTTCAGACCCACCGCTGGACGTGATCGAGCACTTGGACACGACGCGTCTGTTTGTTTGGTTCAAGTCACGGTATAAAGCACCGTCGCCCTCGCGTCCCCCTTGCGCTCCATCCGCTTTCTCTTTTTCTCTTTTTGTCCCTCGACGGGGCACCCCACCTCTAAAATACCCCACACTCTCTCATAATCAGATATGTCTCTAGATCGTCGTCATCCTGCTTCTCTGCTCCCCAGATCCATGCACGACCCCGAACTCGTCGACCTCATGCGCCAGCCCGTCTCGTACGACATGATCTGCTACATTGCCCTCCAGGCCACGCGGGTCATCCGCCTGGGGGAAGAGTCCGCTGCCCTCCCGACGCCTCCGCACACGCCGCAAAAGACGACGTTCAACGAGGGCGAGCGACTCCAGGCACAGCCCCCTACGCCAGCCCTGCCATCGCTCCAGGACTTTATTATCATGATTGTGCAATCCTCCAATGTGCAGGTCCCCACTCTTCTGACCACGCTCATCTACCTCGAGCGTCTCAGGACAAAATTGCCCAAAATGGCCAAGGGTAGGTTCGGTTTGCCTCGCATCGGTCCCGAACTCACTTATTCACAGGTATGCCCTGTACGAGACACCGCGTCTTCCTAGCGACACTCATCGTGGCAGCCAAGTATCTGAACGATTCATCGCCGAAGAACAAATGCTGGGGCGCATATGCTACCTTGTTCGACCTTGCGGAGATCAACCTCATGGAGAAGCAGCTTCTATACCTGCTGGACTACGACCTGCGGTTCGATGAGGCTGAGGCCATCTTACGCTTTGCTTCATTCATGCCGAAGCTCTCTTCGAACAGTGTCGCTTCCGCGAAAGAGGCCCGTGCCACCGCTGTCAACCGCGCCAAGGCTCGCGTGCAAGCGCATGTCGCGCTGCCTCCAACGCCACCACACGATGCTGGTACTGCTCCTCTTCCGTCTCCCGTTGGATCTATGTCTGGTGTTCAGCGGCTAATGAAGCGCATCTCGGCTCAGTATCTGAATGTCCCTGCAGCTCCTGACGACAGCCCCCGCCCTAGACCTGTAACGCGAGAGACATCGGGCAGCAGCAGCTCTGATCATTCTAGCACTAGTGGCGATTCTGAGACTGGCTCTCTGACTTCTGACAGCGGTTCATCTGCTCCCACATCCCCGGCGTCGTCTGTGTGCGATGTTGAGATCAAGGATGCTAACGAGCTTGTAGACAAGAAATTTACTTTGCAGTCTGTGCCCTCGCGTGCATTCAGGCAGGCAAGAAAAAGCTCGACGGCTTCTACTTGTACCATCAGGTCGGATGCGACTGTCTCTGAGTTCAAGAAGGCTTCTACCCTCGGCAACACCTCTCATGCTCCTGAGGTTTCTCCCTCTCTTGTAGAAGATGATATGCATGCATTCGATGTGAAACCTAGCTTAGGTATCTGCCCTGTACGAGCCAACACCTTACCGCTTGGGCAGCCAATGCAAGCTTCTATGACCCCGAGTGCAACGATGCCTTCTATTTCGCGCAATGCCTCCGACATGAGCGCACCCTCTGGCGGCTTCCTCAGCAGGATGTTCGGTTCTACAAGCAAGGGACAGGAGAAGGACAAGGCAGAAAAGGAAGGGTCAGAGGTCATGGAAGCTACAGTAGAGCCTCATGGTGTCAGCAGTGCCTTTCGTCGGCTCGCACACTCTAAGTCTGCCTTGTTCCGCACCCAGGCCCAAGCTGCCCAGACGTCCTGCTCCTAGAGCTTTGCGTCGACCATACCGAGCGTGATGACGATCTACCACACAAAAATCCCCCTCCGCTCTTTAAATACCCTTCCTGTCTTTTATTACGGATTTGGATGCTTCGTTGATTTGTTTTGTTGACTTCTCGGATTTGCCGGACAATCTAGCTCGCCTTCCTTCGCCCACATTGCACCAGTGCGTTCTCATATTTATCTTGATTAATATGGATACTTGTACACCCCCAGCTACACATACCTTGCTGCGGACTCTTGATGAGCTCATATAGACATCTCCACGTAGCCCTAGAGCCCCTGTCTCTCTCGCTCGCCAGTTTTTCTGGCCCATGTTCCGTAAAGCCCAGGCACTTCTAGATATATGCCGTGTGCAATTGTATTGTAGCATAGCCATCTAGCAATTACAGCCATGATATAAATCTCTACAGGACGCGCCGCGCGTGACATGACGCGTCTTGTGCGGCATGCTCTCCCCGTGTGCTGGTGATACGTGTACTAGACGTGTACATGCCCCGGACACGCACTGGGGCTGGAATGGACTCTGAACCCGTAGGCGGCTCTAAATAGCGACCACTGCGGTGAGGACGGCCATTATAGAGCGAGGTACGTGCAAGCCGTACTCATCACTCCCTAGCTTTGTTCCACCTGCTGGTGATGAGTCTCATCTTTTCGATCATCTCACCAAGCACTGATGAGCTCGTCGTCCTTGGGTGTCTTGCAAGACATCTCGTTCTCCTTCCTCTTTGAGTGGATATCCACATTGTCGTTGGTTTTTGGAGGATGCTGCAGGTCCGTGTTGGTTGTGCACGATGTATCGTCTTTATCTCGCTAATGTACATGTGCTTTCTTCGCCAGTAATGCTCTCGCACTAGAGCAGCTCACGAGCCAATACTCGAATTCGGGCACTCTGTTGACATTCTGCCAATTTCTACTCGTCTCGCTGTACGGGCTGCCCAAGTTTGTCACCCTGAAGCCCTACCCGCGTCTCAAGCCCCGTCGGCTACCCATATTACCCTACCTTGTGCAGGTGCTGCTATTCTATGGTATATCTCTTCTGAATAATGCCGCATTCGCCTACGCAATACCCATGCCCGTGCACATAATATTTCGAAGCGGTGGATTAGTGATCAGCATGGTGCTGAACTGGCTACTTATGGGCCGGAGGTACATCAATGATTGTTCTGAGTGGGATTTGCGCGCTGACAAGTACTTCTGGACACGTAGATACACCCTTATGCAGGTGCTATCGGTGCTCATGGTCACGGCAGGCGTCATTCTGACCACCGTATCTGCCTCGGGTTCTAAACCTCGTTCCGCCATCTCCAAGGCGAGACCCGGACATGAGAGTGATTCATCGCTTGCATATGCGACGGGGATCGCCATCCTGACTCTGGCCCTCCTTCTTGGTGGTCTTCTTGGGATCGTCAGTGATAAGACGCGCGAGATGTATCCTGCAACCACGCCAGAGAAGAGCGCCGGTCAGGCAAAGGGAGATAGCCTGAATAAGACTGCTCCTTGGGAGGAGTCCATGTTCTACTTGCACTTCCTCGCCATGCCCATGTTTCTCTTTGTTCGCAAAGACCTGGTTTCCCAGTTCCGAGCCATCAATGCGGGTCCCAGGATGGAGATCCCCCTCCCCCTTCCTCTCAGACATCTGAACTCTACAGTCCTCCTGTCGCCCCTAGCTGAACCCCACGCATCTAGTTCCTCCGACGGGCTGTCCATTCCAGCGGCATACCCCCCGCTCCTGCTCAACTCCATCACTCAACTTTTCTGTATTGCCGGTGTCCACCGCCTCACGACGCGCGTCTCATCACTCACTGTCACCCTCGTCCTTGTGATCCGCAAAGCGGTGTCGCTTGTTATCAGCGTACTGCTTTTCAGTGCGGCCGGGCGTGCGGCAGCTCAAGATAGGCAGCTGGAGATGTGGGCGGGTGCACTGTTGGTTTTCATGGGCACAGTTGGCTATTCTCTTGGGACAGGCCAGAAGACATCTATCAAAGACAAGACGAAAACGGAGTAATTCTCATACCTGTCGTCATGGTGTATGTGACCGCGGCGAAGATTTTTTGGGAGTTAATGTGCTATCTTATTCTGCCAGGTTTTTGACCATATTCGACATCTGTATTATACGCAGGACAAGATATGTATAGAGTGCACAAGTCGTGCTGACCCATACATCTATATCGTGACTGTACACTAGGGATGCTGATGCTAACAAGTCTGTGGAAACCAAAATATTATGACATTGAAACAACACATTATGACAGCAGTGAGCGATGGAGAGGCTGAACGTTAACAGTGGTATCGGGATAGGAATAACTCGCGAACGATGTAATGGTAGGGCGTGTGTCAGGGCTTAACTCGTTAGGAAATCATACGACGCTCGGACATTACTGTCGACCATTGCTGCAAGTCAATCAGTGCTTTGCAGCTTCCGTCAATGGGTGAATTTAAGAACGCATTGAAACAGTGACGGGAGGGGCAACGTCCTTGCAACATTACAATTAAAGATAATTATCACTACGCACACAATATTGTCGCTACGTCCGGCTCTCATTCCTGTCCAGTGGCGATGTTCCAGGTCTTCTTGAAGAGACCTACCGCAGGATCTGAGGCTGGACCAACTTTGCTGAGCGAGGCTTCCGCTAGAGTGTTGACATAATTTCGAAGATACGGGGAGTACTGAGGAAACGTTGGTTCAGTTGCGGAATTTGCGCATACAGACAACTAGGTCCTACCATTCTGCTAAAATGCCGGAACCAGCACCATGTCTCCCATGTCTCCCATTCAATCTCATCCCAATTGGCACGATTATGCCATGCATTCTCTGTGATGACCTTACGCGCATGGGGGTTTGGTTTGTCTTCCGCGACGAGATAACCGACGAAGCCGTCGAGAGTACGGGACAGCGCCGCCTTTTGTTCTCGAGTGAGTGTAGTGAAAGCCTTCAATGCTGTCGTGAGAGCGGGTGATTCTGCGGCAGGAATAACGTTTGCTAGGTAGGGGAGGAATTAGCATATGTCCACGAAGAGGCAATACTCCAAACCTTGCTTCCCCTCAGCATCAACCTCCATGGTCGCGCTGTCGCTGGCTTTTGCTCTTGCTGCATTGTCATCTTCCTCCTTCCTAAGGGCTGTGACTTTTCTGCGAGCTATCATGACTCGACCATTTGCCTTGTCAAGGGCACCCTTCAAAACATCCCACTGGAAAGCATCGAAAGAAACCTTTCCAATAGATGCATCAGAAGAGCCACCATATATAAAAGCCCATGAAACAACGTCGGTGGGGTCAACAATCTGATATTGCATCAGCTTGTCGAAGACAATGACAACCATGTGCCTGCTTCGTTTCCAGAAGGCGGAGACGGCGTTCAAGATGTCATATCGAGCCTCGGGGATCGCGATCCCGACACCGCCTGGAATACTACTGGACGTCAAGTGACGGAGCATGGGAAGGTACCGTTCGATGGCATTGAGGAAATGTGAGAATGATCGTGAGCCAATGTGCAAAAGGGACTGCATGGCTACGGAACGAAGTACAGTGTCGACATGTACGTCGCCCTCAGCTGTTTCCGAAATAGTGTTTTTCAGTGAATCTAGATGTCCAATAACATCCTCAGCCTTGGCGCGTCCGCGAAGAAGGTTCAAAACCGACTGGGCCGCATCATGGTACGGCCTGGCTACTTGGAGTGAGTAAAGAGACGACACATGAAGAAGCTGGCTTACTGGGATCGTCATAGTCGTAATCAGGGCCAGGTGCCTCCTCCGGCATCAAAGAGGCATTGGGATCTTGCATAGGCTCAGGTAGAGTCTTCAAAATCCGGTCATAATATGACAGCCGAATCTCGAATTCGATCGCTCTACGCATGAAAATCCGCTTCGGATGTCGAATGGACAATGAAACATCAGGTAACCTAATGGCGATGGAAACATCCGAGTTTGCACGCTGCCATTGAATATGCAATCAAACGTACCATTCCTTCCAAACCCATTGGAAACCGAAGTTGCTCATATGGACCGCGAACCACTCGGCTAAGCGGCGAGAAAGGTCAACATCGAGACCGTCCGCTAATAGAGAGTATAGCTTTCGGATCGACTTGCCAACAGCTGGACCAACGGTGGTAGGAGACAATTTACACAGTTCCGTGATTAAAGCGAAATAATAAACTGGCTTGTGAGCTGATTCAGGGATGAGGAATACCGAACCCAAGATGACCTGCATGATATCTCTTAGCAAACATTCTGCAGATGGAAGTCAACAAGTACCTCAATAACTGTGCTCTCTAGCTGCCAGTCCTTGCCGGCCAGAGGCTCCTGAGGCGGAGCACCAGGCCTTGGTTTGAACGTGCCAGGTAAAGTCCATTTGGGAAACTCCAAGAGTAACCGTGCACATTCCTTGCGGTTGACCTCGAATATATCAATCAGATCAAGAATACTGGATCTTATGGCATATCCGACAGGAGTGGTGGGGTCTGGTGTAATCTGATCGACGAGGTAAATCAGTCCAGATATCTGGAGTCAAATACATCACGAGAATCACATACGTCGTTGTCGAAGAGCTGGACGTAGTACTGCGGCCATTCCTCTTTTTTGATTTGTGCATCCTCGCCAGAATCTGTAGTCAGCCCATCTAACTCAATTACTTCCGGAGGAACCAGAACGGAAGGGAGATCAAATAGCGACCCAGTGTATTCAGGTAGCTCCAGATAAGGCTGTGGGAAGCTGTCAGCTGTCTGAGAGAAGTCGTCGGTCTTAAATATTCTCAGTGCGGCAAGAGCAGAGTCTAGCAGCTAATATGTGACTTGATTAGCTTGCCTGATACTATAAGCGTATAAAGCACGAACCTCATCCGCGTGCTCAATGACAGGTGCTTCCGCGTCCAATCTAGCAATGGGTTGAACAAGAACCTTGGACCCTACGACAGAATCCGTGTAGGCCGCGATAGCATTGATTATTTCGGAAGCATCTGTATCATTCTCTTGCTTGAATATAGGACCAGCCTAACGGTATATGAATTATGTAAGGGCGTTGCCTTAACAAGTTATGCATTATGACGCACCATCATGAGTCCCTCCGCAGCGCAGAGTGCAGCCTTCATCGCCCGACCATGCGATGCGCTGAATTCTTCGAGCACAGCAGTGAATGATTTCAAGAGCTCAAACATCGACTGCGGAGAGACTAGTCTTGCCATTGTTAAATGCGCAAAGAAATGTATCTGATCGCATATACTTAGCTTCTAAATAGTGCAGACGAGGCAAGCGTACTCACACAAAGACGTATCTCCCTCCACGCCAATTTATCCAGAAATGCTTGGAAGGCTTTCCAGTAATCCTCCAAAACTTGCTTCCCCAACGTGGTGCTACCGCCTGTTGCTGCTTCCTCCGAAGCATCTGGTGGCGGATCGTGCAGAAGACGGAGAAGAGCCGCATAAAAGGGAACCTTAAATGGTTGTTCGGTAACACTAGAGAAAGCCGTTACGGAGGAAATTCAGAGGACAAAACAAATCACATACCCTATTCGAAAGCCCTCCGAAACCGCGGGGATACTAAGGGACGCTTGTTCATATATCTCTTTTGCTAGACGGGGCAGTTCTTGTACAGGGTCCTACAGAGGGAGCTGATGTAACCTCGTCCTCGGACTTGTGGAAAAGAACTTACCACCTCCCCCAGGTTGATGATGCTCTTCCTGAGTTTTTGTTCTGGAGTTTCATACATTTCTTTGCGGCGGTCATTGTCGTAGTCGTCACCACCTAACGGAGCAGTTCAAGCACGTCGGCCCCTTTCACAACTCTCAGCAGTTCTCACCTCGGTAGTGCTTTCTGCGGTGACCACCGTGATAATTCATCCCTACGAAAGCAATTCGATGCTGGACTGACAGCGAACTAAACCTTCGACTGCTCGTCTTCAGCGACCTCGGAGTAAGCTCGCAGGCGATTTATGAACAACGACTACTCTCCCACGGTAATCATGGATCCCGGACTTTGGCCATGGCTTGGTTTATATTTGTATTCGCTATTGGTTTTGTATCGTCCTTCAAGTATGAGAGGCTCAGCATTCCGCAAGAGAGCATATACGACGTGTGCATCAAGTGAGATATAAAATGTGAGGCCAGGCCCTCCGGTTGAGTATCTCCTCACTGGAGAGCACGACTCAGCAGTGGCTCGGACGTTGCCGGCGACTATTGCGCCGGGCCTCGATGGCTCGCTGCAACGTCGACATTGCTGCAGCGTTCAGCCTCAGGGACTCGTCCCTCTGCTAGACCTCTTAGGCTGAACTGGTGAGTATACACGACGCTTTGAAAGGATCACTCTGATTCTGGTACAGTTATGCGAGACACATGCAATGCACTTGGTCGACCACGGCCAATGTCTTCCTGCGGACTGTCCGCTCTCGAAACGCTGGACTTCTGGCCAAACGGCCTGAGGCACGAACGATGGCGCACCTCGTACGAAATCCCCATACTAATATCGCTGTCGACCGGGACTACAGTCCATGCATTAGCGGACGCGCTTCTCTGTCGACTTCCAGCGCAAACTATGAATCCCCTGCAATCGCATCAAGGCCCCCGCGTTCAACACCCGAGCATCCGCTACTGTCGCCCTCATCGTCTGAGGGCAGGCTCTCCTCTTTGTCATTGACGGCGGCCCAAATCTCGCGCGCCTCGGCGCAGGCTGTCCGTTTATGTGCGCGAGATGGGAAGTTCGGGGATGCGTTGTATCTTGTCAATTCTCTTCGTTCTTCTACCAATCAGGATGATGTACTGGTTGAAGAGAAGCAAAATTTGCACCACTCGAAGTCGCGCACAGTTGCTCATATGAAGCCTATCGACTTTGGCCAGGTTGTTTCCGCTCGTTTGTCTGCTCACTCGTTTCTTCATGGGCTGGTCCGTGCGGGCTACAGTAAAAAAGCAGCGAGATATGCGGAGATGATGATGGAACACGGCATTCGCATACGGGAAACTACGACCAATACTATCATTGTTTCACTCTCATCCAACCTAGCGACATCTCTGAATGGCAATCTGTTGGCCAACACCGTCCGTCGTCCTCGTATCAGAGATGGGCCTGAAGTACTGGAATTGCGAGAGATGGTAATTGGAGATCGGTGCACAAGAGCGGCTGTTCAACTGCTTGGAAAGGCGCGTATGTGGGGTCAATGTCGCTCTCAGAGGATGTACGACAACGCAATCAGCGGCTGCCTCATGCAGGGCGAGATTATTGTCGCGTCGTTGCTATTTGTGCTTCTGGTGAAGGATTGGCAGCTCCGGCAGTCCCTCGCTAAGAGCCTCGGGTCAGACGCTGCTGAGGAAGAACCATTCACTTCTCCAATCACGCAGCGCCATATTCCTAGGATACCCCGTGAAGATCGGATGCAACTGCCCTACCCTTCGATCCAGATGATGTCAACCATTTTGAATGCGGTAAAGGAGTCGTTATCCCGAGACCCACAAGACAGCCCTGGCCATGATCCGCAGTCTTCACTTCAGGCTCTGGCCAATCTCGCAATACTATTGGATACCGGGCAGCTACACACCGGCTCCATAGCTGCGCTCATCCATGCACTGTACTCCTGTCCTAAAGGCGACCATCTGATTTGGATAAGAGAGCGAGAACAAGCCCGCCCGAAACGCGTCAAGGCCTATCCGTATTTTCAGAGAGTCTTGATGCGCCTAATAGATTCTCTGTACGACCCTGCCGTGGTCGCATCACGCCTGCGTCTCGATTTAAGATCCTATAACGCACTGTTATTCTACTCCCTTCGGCATCGTCTTTCGTCTACTCTTGCTTCGCGAGTCCTGGACCATATGTGTATGCATCGGAATCCCCCTCTACAGCCCAACATTGTCACTTACAACATTCTACTGCGTTCTGGGACATTGGTGCGAAGGATGGATTTGTCGGAGACAGCGTTGGCTGCGCTTAGGGCTCACAAGTTGAATGCCTCTCATGGAATCATGGTTGAGGCAGACCAGTCCCAATTGAAACCAAAAAGAGTCTCGAAAACAGTACTTGTCAGTGGACCTTTGGGCTTTTCTACTACGTTACACCAGCTCCAGAATGCTCCGTTCCATGTACCGGCCTTGCTTCAGAAACCGTCCAACGACGTCGCTGCAGATGCATTTACGCTCGGGAGCTACATCATGCATCTGACCTCTACAGGATCTCCCGAGGTCGTCGCTGACATACTTTTTTTTATTCTACCCGAGTTGCGCACCGTGAGTCATCCCTCGTGGGGCGCGCTCACTCCCGAGCAGCGTGATGCCATCCGGTACGAATCTCGAGAAGCCTCCCTGCGTCGTGCCGTCCAGCTTGGCCCTCATGTCTTTGCCGCCCTCATCAACTCCCTCGCGAAGGCGGGAAAGCCTGGCCTTGCTGAACGAGTGTGGCTCCTGGCAAAGCAAGGCGAAGCTGCCAGCTGGATACCAAATTTCGCACCTGAATTCTCTCCATGGTATCTGCCCGTACATGCTTATACTTCCATGCTGCAGTGTTATGCAAAGCAGGCTCGGAGGGCATCGTCAATATTACGTTGTGGGCAGAATCGCGCCATGCACTCTCTTATGGAGAATCCGGGTGACTGGAAGCCTGGGTCGCGCCCTGTTCGTGGCTGGGCTGGTTTTGTCCATGCAACACGGCAGGCGCAGACAGGGAAGGTGACAAGGAGAACTCGATCAGGAGAAAGAGCAGCATTGATTCTCTATGGATCTATGCAGTCCGGTGGGGAAGCTGTCTACTCGTCATTGTTAGCTCTTCACCAGAGAGCCCAAGAGCCATCATCTCACGTCGTCGTCCCTTCACCGGATGCCCGATTTTTCAATGCGGCTCTCGAACTTTTCGGACATCATCCACACAGGCCCTCTCGCGCTAAACGCAGAAGTCGTTCTTCGTGGAGGCATGCATTGCGGATCGCGACAACTCGATATGAACATGAGGGTATAGTGTCGCCATTATGGAACAAAGCACTGCAGCAAGTTATGGAGGGTATGGTTGCAGCCGGCTTTGACATACCGATTGGATATCGTAATCTGTCAATCGGTCACTGGATATCGAGCGCGCAACGTCCAGAACACACCCCGCAAACTTTGACTCGTCGGCCCTATGCCTTCCCACCAGTACGACGCCGTTTCCTTCCTCACTCGCTCTCAATCGCCAAAACCCGTGGTCTCCCCGTGCGTCCCCCACACCGTGTGCATCGTCGTCAGGCCTGGAGATGATTGTATTATACTTCCACTGTATAATTAGCATCAATGAATAATATCATTCGGAGGCCTTCTGGGCTACAAAGCGGGCTTTGTCCTTCAAACGTTGCCTCTCTTTCTTCGTCGGTTCCGCAGACGTGGCTGATGGCGCGCTTGTAGGACGGGTAAGACCTTGGAGGTACACGACGGTGGTGTGTTTAGTCACATCTCGTGCCTTCCACTCCTCGCCCGTCTCCGCCAAAAATCGGGCGCTCTCCTGCACACGCGCCGCCATCTCCTCCGGGGAAAGCGAGGGCTGGTCTTTCCTCGTCGCAAATACTAGATTCACTCTATTTCCCCTCTCCAGCTCTTCTTGCGCCTTCTTCAACTTGTGTTCGAGGTCATTCTCTGAGACACCCCACGTTACTTGGACTTCTTTCTCCTCCCGCGGCTTGTTCTGTCTCTTCTTGTCCTGAATTGCTTTGAGCCTATTGTAGAGTATATTACTCTTTATGATTTTCACTATGGGATCTGGGTCTGTAGCGACGAGCTCCACCCACTCTCGCTTCTGTTCGAGTCCGGCGATGATGTTGGCCAGTGGTTGTGGTTCCGAAAGGCGGGCAGTTTCCGGATCGACCAGTCTGACAACACGGAAGGGAATGTCATTGTTACGTGGGTGACCTTTCTCCTTCTGCTTTGAATTTGCCCTCGCCTTCGCATACGCGAGGGCAGTGTTGTGGAAAGAGACGGCTCCTGATGAGGACCCTGCGTGACACAAGTAAAGCTGTTGAATGCGTTGGCGCAAGGGAGTCCGCGACCACGCCCGCAACATTAAATGACGCACGACGCTGATTTCTCTGCCGCAGAATGTCAGCACGCACAGGCAAGATTAGTACATACAACATCTTACCGCCCTATAGGCTACCACCGGTGATTTAGATGCTGCTGCATGGCAAATGTACTTTAGAACATGGGTCTGTGTACGCATATTTGTGCACATTCCACTTCTGGGATTTATATTCAACGCCCGGAATTTCCCGGGTGGATTGAATGATGTTCACACTCATAAGCTTGTTGATTGCGAAAGCTTGTGTAGATCAATCCAACAACGTCTACATTAGCGCAATTTATACACATTCATCTCAACTTCATTGATGAAAACACCAAGTCAGACGTATCTGACCTAGAACTATAGCGTGCTCCTAACACTTCAAATTTGATGTATGGAGACGTGAACGTCCTTAGAAGTGAACACGTGAACACATTTGATCAGCTCTTAATTACCCAAAGGTCTTTCCACAAGCCCTAAAGACTGTGCTATAAAACCGAGCTTATCTGCAGCCTCCGCGATCCTGTAGACGATAAGCAAGGCATTGACTGTGACGTATCACCATATAGTATCGTGAGACGTACCTTTTCTCTGTTGACTTCCCTGCACCATGGCCTGCCTTCTTGTCGATCCAGATAAGTAATGGATCGGGGTTGTGGGGCAGGAGGTGTTGGAGGGTCGCGGCATACTTGAAGGAATGCAAAGGTACGACCCTGTCATCGTCTGCAGATAAAAGGAATAAACGCTATGAAGGGCTTTCTGTCGATACCACTTACGATCAGCAGTCATTAAGAGGGTCGGAGGGAAAGCCTTGTTTGAGGGAACGGTATGCAGCGGAGATATAGGGTAGATGAAGTCGAAGTCCTTCGGATCATGCGGATCACCGTAATCAGACGTCCACGCTCGTCCTGACAATATATGTGCTGATTGAGCTAACGAAATCAATCGGAAGCTGCTGTGGCGTACCAATAGTGAAGTCAGCAAACTAACACGAAGTTGCATTATTAGTCTATCCATGGTTGACGATGGAAGCGTGTAGAAGTATCACCTTTAGCAAATCGAGAACACCGACTGAAGCGACTCCGGCCCCCAGTAGACCCTCTGGCGCCCGATTGAGACAGGCTGCCACGAGCAGACCTGCGCATGATGCGATGATTAAGTAGATACCTGATTACAGGACGTCAAAGCGTACCGCCGTTCGATGCCCCAGTAATCGCTATTTTGCCGCGAGCGGTGTATTTGTTCTTGACAAGATACTCCCTTCAATTCCAGTGCTCAACAAGAAGAAAGCTCAGAGTTCTGAGCCACCTACGATGCAGCAATGTAATCATCGAAACAATTAGCCTGAGCGGTCAAAATTCCATCAGACGATATTGACTATGTCGGCCAGTATAATGAGTAGATACGGACCTTGCGCTCTCTTGTTCCTGCCAAGTGCCACTCTTCTCCAAATTCACTCCCGCCCCTAATGTTAGGTACAGCCAGAATGGCTCCGTATTTTTGCAGATAAGTTAATATAGCCGAGCTCCAGAACGGGGCTACAGCAATGGAAAATCCACCGTAGCCTGAGGCAGGGCTACGTATTCGTTTCAATAGTTAAAGTGCGAGCACCTTGAGCACCCACCATATTGAAGTACGGAAGCGCTCCCATCGAGCTTTGTGCTTTTGTGACGGACGATGAACATCGGAACCTTTGTCCCATCCTTGCTTTCATACCAGACCTATGTGTACGTTGAGAGTCATAACTGTACTGATTAGATATAAGCTCACCTGTTCCGCATTGAAGTCGTCCGTCTGCAGACCCGTCACCAGAGTCTTCCTAGATATACTCCACCGCTGTCCCTCCTTCTCGGAGAAGTCATATCTGCCTACGAGCCCCGGGTTAGTGAATCCGACCATAGTAGCGAAGAATGAGGGGTGGTGACGACGGCCAGACAGTTGGATGCTGCCAACAAAATCGGAAGCTACGCGTGTTAGTCGTTTCCCCGACATGTCGTGGATATAGACTTCATCGATGACCTATGCATCAGATATATGGGTTAGTATGTATACTTATATGATAGTTGAACACTGCTTACATTGCGCTTGTGCACCACGACAAGATACTCCTTGTTTACGGCAAGGATATCTTCTAGATGCGCATCCTTGTCTTCCGGAATTACGTCGTGGAATACGCGCTTTTCCGGCGGGTCAGCTAGGTCAACGGAGACGAGTTTGTATAGAGGAGCGTCTTTGTTGGTGAGTAGGTACAACTTTGTGCCGTCATTCGCAATGCTGCCGGGGCGAATGTCTCAATATCATTCAATCATCCGAGAGAACGTATGCGACATACTACTGATAAGATGCCTCGAAATCGTCGATCAATTTGTCCCATTGCATATTTTGACCAATAGTACCGGCCTCAAGGTCTGCAATCCACAGAAGGTTTTTCTAAGCAATCGGCGTTGATTAGAGCCAAGAAGACTTTGGATATTCATGCTCACGTACCCTGGCGGTGTCACGGCGGACCGACATCAAAGCGTAGCGTCCATCTTCTTCTGTGACCTCAATATTCCACATCCATTCCGGGTGCGATTCATCTTTGTAGACCAGAACGTCCTCGGCTGAATAGCATATGATCAGAATACAGGGCCTCTCATCAATAACATCTCACGAAACAAGATGACCCTGCAAATTACTAATCAACATACCCTGATTGGTGCCAACGCGATGGTAGTATAGCATAGCATTCGTATCGCTTTCTGTTTCCGTCCCGGCGACGTCGTCATTCGCTGAGCCATGGGACTCTCGAGAAGGGAACCGCTGAAGTAAGTATATAGACGTGTGAATATATAATGTATGCAGTGGAACTGTATGAGACCTACCTGATAGAAGAATCCCTTCGAGTCGTGCGTCCACGTGACTCCGGAGAACTTCACAAATCGTATCTCCTCCGTAAGTCGGCCTTCATCGTGGGACGGTCGAGAGCCGTCGACTGATGCAAGGGGGGCCGTGGTAGGGCGGATGTATACAGTAAAAAAGTCACTTCCCTAAGGATCGATCGATCAACATAATTCGTGCACATTAGTCCGCACACGCTGGCGAGTCCGAGACCGTACCGAACGCGACACGCCGTATGCCCACAAATCCCCGGACCGAGAGAAAGCGGTGGCTGATAATGCTGCGGTTCCATCTGATGATAACAGATTCGGCTGCGAGATTATGACTTATTTTAGGGACAGAACCTCCACAAACGGATGGATCAAACAAAAATACACACATCGAAGAATACTTCGCCACCTGGACCGTCCTCTTTGCTGAAGTCCGGGAGTTTCTCGTCCTTAGAGCGATAGATCACTGGATAGGGTTATGAGCGACGTAAAGTGCAGAATTCGTTCTATATGTTGTACCTGCGTGACCCTGCAATCCAGTGTTGTACGACCAGTACCATCGATTGTCATGTTTGAGACTCGGGGCAGAAAACTGGAAGACGATCACACAGCTGGACGAGGCGACGGTTCATCGGGTGAGACAGACCTTGGCATACTTCTCGTTGTTTCTAATCTCATCTTCTAAACTCTTTCGCTCTGGGTTCTGGTCGATATATTCTCGCGTGAAAGCCTCCTGGGCTGTGACCCACTGGTCTGTCTCATCTGTGTTCTGCTCGAGCCATTGATAGGGATCGTGGACCCGGACTTCGCCCTGAGATGCGCTCTTGTACACGTCAACATGGTCTGAGCGACGTGTGGGTGGATAGCGGCTGGGGGCCCACTGAGTGCGGGCTGGCATGGCTTGGACGGAGGCGGTATGGAAAAGTGCACGAGATGAGCCCCTTATATAAAGCGCATTGGCGTTTCGAGCACGTAACAAGGCACAGAGCATGTGCTAATATCTGGGCGTGAGCTGATATCGATTTCCGGGAGCGGACATGGCAAAATCTCGACCTTAGAAATCCCAACTTGGTAGAGCTGGATCAGCGTGACCTATAACTTGGACAGCCTCTCTGCAGAAGAAGCTACGTCTGAGAAAACATGCGGTTGCCCATCGATACTATCGGACTCACTTCTAACAGTCCTCCACTGGCTACCTTCTTGTTTTCCTACAAATCTACCACAGTATTAGCCTCGTGCTTTAAACGAGTCTGAGTTGAGTCACATCGTGTAGACGCGCACCCACCATCTTATCTCGCCGACTTCCTTTTTGGGCGCATGACGCATCGTCCGACGCCGCCAGTTCTGAAATCTTGCTCATGCCACCAACGCAAGCTGCACTCATCCGCTCGTGAATGTTCCAGCAGACTCCCAGCTTCTTCCCGACACCGGCTATTGTATGCTCGTATATCTATGCCTCCATATTTTGCTGATTACGAGTGTCGTTCCAGGACCATGCGTTCGCCGGCTTGGGCGCTGGTGTTGTCGCGGTGCTCTGTATGCACCCTCTCGATCTCCTCAAGGTGAAGTTTCAAGTCGCCACAGATAAACCAAAAGGAGGCATCGGAATGCAGATATGGCACACTCTCAGAGACATCAAAGACCAGCAAGGGTGGAGAGGCTTGTATAGAGGCCTCGCCCCCAATATTGCAGGGAACGCAACCAGTTGGGGTTTCTACTTCCTCTTGTGCGTACACAGTGCTCTCCTACACTAATGTTAATTAGCTTCTATTAGCTATAATATGCTCAAAAACCGCGCAGCGGGAGGTGATCCGAACTACCAGTTGTCCCCGGGTTCTTATCTTTTATGTTCTGCGGAAGCGAGTTCGCATATTCTAAGAATTCTATACTTCGTGTGTTGCTAATGACATGCTTCGATTTAGGTGCTGTCACTGCCATCATGACGAATCCAATATGGGTCGTGAAAGTCCGGATGTTCACGACGCGCGCAGGCAGCCCAGAATCGTACCAGGGTCTTTGGCGTGAGGCTGTCCTTCGATTTCTCGCCACCATTGCGGATATTAATTACCGCTTTCCCAGACGGCCTGTCTTCTATATATCACAAAGAAGGCGCATACGGCCTATATCGCGGAACTTCTTTGGCACTTTTCGGTGTAAGCAATGGAGCAATTCAGTTCATGGCTTACGAAGAAATGAAGCGATGGGGGTTTGAGCGAAAACGGCGCCAGTATACCAAGGCAGGCATCGAATATACGGCAAGAGATGATAAATTGGTATATTCTATGTCAACTTCAGGTTCAGGTTTTAATGTGTGTCAACTAGTCAAATACAGCATATACCATAATGTCTGGTGCAAGTAAATTGACAGCTCTTACCCTGACCTATCCTTATCAAGTTGTACGATCTCGTATCCAAGTGCGTATCTATTTACGCGATATCTCTCTCCACTCATGCGTTTGTTGTGCCTTCGAATAGAACAACGCAACGATCCACCTATACCCTTCAATTCCAGCCTGTATTAAGCGTACCTGGAGGGAAGAGGGCTTCCGCGGTTTCTATCGGGGGTTGGGCACAAATCTCGTGCGTGTCCTCCCAGGAACGTGTGTCACATTTGTGGTCTACGAAAATCTCGCGTGGCTCCTCCGCACGTCGGCATTGCGTCGAGAACAACGTCGACGAGATGATGAGCAGGCAAATCTCAGCTAAAATTTCGAGGTCGGACCCTTCAGTTATCCCACATCGTGTTGCCCGCATAAGATTGTTAATAATCTTTAAAAAACCCGAGACCATGCATTTGATAGAGGTTTGTTACAGTGGCCTTCTCGCACCGCATTGCATAATCTGACGTCTTCGTGACCCCACTCACACATCGAGCAGTTTATATACATGGCGTGCACGACACTGCTCATTCCGACTACGAATTCAAATAGTCCACCCCTAAATGCACTGTACCTCATTGGTTGCCGAAGTTATATTACACGGATCATTAATTCATAGCCTCCACAGTGCAACTGCATCTACCTAATTTACACATATTACTAGTGTCTTGAGACAGTGCAACGAGGCACATTGAACAATCACTGGAATTAGAATGCACAGGTTCTTGATCCACCATTCAGGTCTAATCCATGACTATGTGCCCCCGAGGTGAGACGATCGCGAGGGTATATCTGTCTTGAGTCTACGATTTGTCTTGGACTTTGGAGCCGGTGCTGTGCAACATCGGATAAATTAATATGGATACTGAGCCGGGCGGCTTTCTCACCATTTGTGTTCTCTGTGATGTAAAATCTTCGCAGCACCATAATGGCCTCTTCTCGGAAGTATCCTCCAGTCGCCCTATAGGCTGGGTGCTTCGGATGGGGAAGTCTAATGTCTCAATGAGTTTTCTCTCAGTCAGCTGGGCCAGGAACAACACGGCGGACCCGCTATTGACTCCAAGGACGCTCCCACATCCGCCGAATCGGTCGTTCTCGCAGCCGTAGAATACCTCCTTGATCCCCATTTGCCGGAGGGCAGAGGCGCACATGATACAGGGTTCCACTGTCACGTACAACGTCGTCTCCGCGAGCGGATATGGCGTCACGGCGGGCGTCAGCGTCTTGTCGGCGAGAATCTCGTCGATGGCCTCGAGTTCTGCATGCCGAGTTGCCTGGGCACAGGTACAGGTTCACAATTAGCTCTGAACAAAACGCCTGGCCATTATAGCAGGAAAAACGGTCAAAGCACATTACGAAGTTCATTCGTCCTGTTCCGAGCCTGCGCGACAACTTTTCCGTTCCGCACAAAAATGCAGCCGACAGGCACCTCGCCAGCAGTCAACGCCTCCTCTGCCTATCGTCTGCTTCAGAAAGGGTATGATTCAGGAGATTACAAATGGGCATACCATGCTCATCGCCTTTCGCATCCATTCCAAGTGTTCCGGTGTTTTATCCGCTTCCGAATAGGTCGGGGTATTCGACTGCGATCCTGTCGACATTCCCTAGATGATGACTCGGACCACGTATGCTAGCAGTGTGCATAATTGGAGTCAGAGGAAATTTGGCGAAGCGCGCATTGCTGCAGAGCGCTAAAGAAAGCCCTGCCAAGTTGGGCTGACAACTACATGCATTTGGTATAAGTGTCACCTGTGGTCACGATCATTCAAGCATTCATGCGCTCAAGTACTCATGACTGAAGACAGATGCGATCATGTTCAAGGTCGAACTGAAGTCTGTATCGAGACACTCGGTAGCTTCGAATCCTCTTCCTCTGACAGATATCTCAGCCACCCAAGTCTGTAACACCCGGCGGGGCGTATATAAATTAATCTCGATTGCCGATGCTAAATTGAGCACTTCTTAGCCAGTACTTAAGTATAGGTCGCTCTGAATACCTTTCTCGCCCATCTTATACCATTCTGGATGGCGTCGGATGAGATATGATAGCAGTTACTGCTATCTCGTGAATGGAAACCATTCTTCCCCTCTACACTGTCGATATTCATGCACTGAGTGTCCATGAATATGATTTTCCGAAATGTGTCAATATCTGACATAGGATAAAGGCAGCAAAGACAAGCTAATTTACAATGTGTAGCATGATGAAAGCAAACTGAAGGGGACCATCCGAGATGAATTACAGCCTCGCATCCTTCGGCATCTTCTTCAAAGCCTGTCTCACCCCTAGGTCTCCCATGACGTCTTCCTGGCCGCCAAGGATGGCATCGTAGGGCGATGTGCGGTGGTACTGGGATGATCGGAAATATCAAGATGGATGGTTAGAAGTGGCTCACGAACCCACAACAGACGCTCTTACGTTCTCAATCAATTTACCCATACCACCTGCGGTGATTGACCGCCCTCCAAATAGCTGAGTTGCATCCTCCGCGGTTTCCCGGCCAGCGCGGGTGACAAATCTTTAGAAGATGCATAAGATGACAGACAGGCCCAAATGAGACGTGAGCTCGAGAACAATTACGCACTGTTTCAACAGTCCGATCTGTCCTGCCAATTTGTCAGACTGGTCTTCATATGACATCTACAAAAAGTGAAGAATTCGGAAGTCAAGCTTGAAATACTGTCATGGCGTAATGATCATACATTGTTCATCTGATGTGTTACCGACTCTAGCCAATTCTGGCAAGCCTCTACTCGTGCGATCATGTTGGCCAACTTTGACCGCACTACTGCCTGAGAGCTGAGTGGTTTTCCAAACACCATGCGCTGATTGACCCATCTATGTAAAAGCCGATCAGTATAACGTCCAAGCAGTGTACCAAAGTTGGGGAGTTGTAAAGAACTCACTTTAAGCATTCTTCAACAACCATCCGCTGAGCGCTAAGGCTCGTACAAATAATCATCCATCGTTCATGGTTGAAATTACTAAGAATGACCTGCAAGCCCTGGCCGACTTTACCGAGCGTGTTAGCAACGGGTACACGCGTCTTCTCAAATGTGACGTAAGCCGTTCCCGCGGTGGATGAGTAGGCCGTCTTGATCGCCTTTGTTGAAACATTGTCAGATCGCGGTACAAGGATGACCACATAGCCGTCCTGGAAACGTTACATCATCGTTCAGGATGGAAACTTGTGAACGTGGTAGTCATACCTTGCTTCGGCAGCCGACAGTGAAGTAATCAGCAAATACACCATTGGTAATCCATCTGAATATTGATGAGGAGCAGAAATGAGAGCGAAGGTTCTCGAAGCTCACTTCTTCGATCCAGTAATTACCCACTCGTTTCCCTCCAGTACAGCAGTGGTTTGTAATCCTGCAACGTCGCTACCGGCGAACGCTTCGCTGATAGCTAGGCATATAATTTTCTTGCCATCAAGAACTTCGGGAACAATCTTTGCCTGTAGCTCGGGCGAACCGAAATTGAGAATAGGAGGGAGACCAATGACTTCTCCGGCTAATAAGCCATCCAAGTACGCTCTGGTACCGAACCGGGAGAGCTCAAAGTTGACGATTAGCTAGTCACCATGAGCTTGTGGATATACGATACTCTTTTGATCAGGCTCATACCTCATGAAAGTGGTCGAATTCTTCGGGTGCAACGATACCACCAAGTAAGCTACGTCCCTTAAGGTGCTTTCCCGGACCAATGCGCATAGCCGGGATATTCATTTCGCTCGTGGAAAATCAATATCATTGTACAGCCCATTACCACGCATTATAAATGACATACCACAGTTTCTGCAGTACATCCGGCGACATACGCTTTCCGTTATCTTCACACTCTACAGCGTTCGGGTAAACCACCTCCATTGCGAATTTACGCATTGCTCTTTGAAATCTCTTGTGGCTTTCATTGTAATAAGCGCTGAAAAATCCTTTGGCGAGCCATGATGGCTCCGCGTACGGAACATTAGAGGGTTCGCCCACCGTTTGAGATTTGTACAATGGCTCTTCGCCCGTAATGGTCCCAATCTGTAGGCGGGCATACTGAGGTCGAAGTAGCACTTCGTGTCGGTGCAGACCATAGAACGCCTGGGTGGCATCTTTCCCAGCTTATCGTGATGGCATGTTACTACGGAAGATTTCGTTGGCATAAGAAGAAGACCATACCTACTGAATCCGTCAAGAGAATACCTGTACCTCCCGGATGCAAGTCAGCAAATTTTGAGATGTTGTAAACTTTTGAATCAATAACGATCCACTAGAGTAAAATGGGTCATGAAATGAAATGAGACAATAAGGAGGTAACTTACAACGTCTCCCTCCCTGTTATGCTACAGCCGACATGTCGGATGGGCGACATGAACAAGAATCTATTGGGTGCACGAATATGCTCACCTGCGCTACCTCCTGCAGAGTATAAGTCTTGAGCTGTGCGGCAGACATCCTGCTGATAGGTGAACGATGCTGAGACTAGGAATTCTGTACAGCTATAGTCCTAGCCAAGGGTCCTGAATCGGTTCGGAAAGACGAGACTGCCGGGTGGCGCGGGCAATGATTGCACGTGATTACCCTTTCAGGCAACTGCTGTAGTTCGACTCTTGCGCGCTTCTACTTAGGACCTGCCAGATTGCCTCCGAGCAGCCAAGAATCACAGGTGGCTTTATGCCA
>NW_012133434.1:4218-26647 GCF_000313525.1 Fibroporia radiculosa | reverse complement strand
TTTTTCCCCCCCTTTTCGCCACATCTCATGCAAGGAGCATACAGCGGCGGTAGCGGAAACGTGACAAGATCCGACACTGGGGCGTATCTCAGAAACAGTACAGTACAAATTCATCACTGTTATCCGCTAGCGTGCCGCTGAGTCACGAACCAATCTGCAGCCAAGTCTCAGGACAACCGCATCCTTGGATCCTCGATAACATGCTAGCTCACTTATCAATCCTAGTTGCGGCCCCCCGCAGATTTGTTTGACGTCGGGCTCACCATCAACGCATGCCGACTTGGACGGAGCATTCCAGCGCCCCGATTTGTCAATAACCAGTGCGCTTATGCTTCAAGCTGTGTCGGTGGCCAAAGTATCCCGAGAAGATTGAAACTCGACATTCTACTATTCATTGTGGTATGTTAGTATCTATCCCGGATCGGAATGATGCACCGCATGCATCTAGGAATACGATGCATCTGGAATCTCCTCCGTCCTTCAACAGATATAAAGGCGCGAGTCCCGATGTAAATTGAACATTGGCAGGGCAGAAAGCCTCCCCACAGTAGTCATGACCTCCCAGTCCATCATTTTGAAGTTAATCATGTTGTTCTCGGCTGCATACTTCTCGACGTTGGTGAGTGTCCTAATAATGGCCTCTGCCCACAGTAAAACTAAATGTTGGCAGTGTGGTCGATCGCCACAGCCGACTCCCAAGAGGTGTGAGGAGTCCAAGTTTTCCGGACTAGAGATGCCAGGCTTCAGGACGATCGTCAGATGGCTCCCTCAGCTCGTCGTAACAGTAAATCTTTCCCCCGTACCATCCTAAATGAATGCTCACCGGTGATCAACAGCCATCCATTTGGATGACCCTTTTCTGTCATGCAGCATCTGCCCTCTGCACGTACAAGCCACATGGCATGCTCGCGGCAACGTTCCCGCGCGAACGTCTCGTATCAATTTGCAATACCCAAACCGGAATCCTCACCTTCGGGTTTGTGGCAGGGTGGCTACTGATTGCAGCAGGTACTGCAGTTCGTATAACGTGCTACCGTCAACTCGGACGATACTTCACCTTTGAGCTCGCCATACGAGAAGGCCACGAGCTTATCACTACCGGACCATATTCCATCGTTCGCCACCCGGCTTATTCGGGAAGTATCATGGCACTCACTGGTGTCGCGCTCATCGAACTAGGTCCAGGATCATGGTGGGCGGACATGGGAATTTGGACTACTACTGGTGGTGTGGCGGCTGCATTGACCTGGTTAGGCGTTTTGGGCATCATGTCATCTGGCATCATTATCAGGACGGCGGCAGAGGACAGGGTGCTGAGCAAAGAATTCGGCGAACAATGGGATGCATGGGCGAGGAACACGCGATATAAGCTTTGTCCAACTCTATTCTAAGACAAGGAAGCATACCAGGACAAATTTATGTAGATGTACATTGTAGGAGCTGATAGCTAGACAAGATAATGGTTGAGACTCAATACAAACAGTAATAACATATGAATGAAGAACTATGAATCAGTATAGTGTACTTTCACGCCCATTGAGTTCGTCCGAGAACACGCTCAAGAGGATTTTGAAGTAAAACTTAGAGCTAATTCGATTGTTAGTACATAGACCTGCCCAATGCATCATATCACTAACCCTGAACAGGAAGCCAAGCTGTCAAAAGAATAATGAAGGTTGTCGGCATTGATCAAAGACTGAGACGAAAAGGACACTTACGTCCTCAGGCGTCAATCTGCCCATGGCCTATGCGAATTCGTAAACTCTATGGCCCGACATGCTACTGTTGTAGGACTCACTGAATCATCTGTTGATAATGTCGCGTCTACCATAGCAGCCTTCTTCTCTTGTAACTGAGTGGGATAAAATTCGGTTATTGCAACGTTATTCAAAATGGCGATGTAATTTACCTGTATAATGCGGCTCTCTATACTGTCTTCAACAACAAGCTTGACAACTTGTACGGGACGGTGTTGTCCCAATCGATGGATTCGATCCATCGCCTCTGCAAAAGCATCAGGGGTCAATCAAGAGATAAGAAACATGACGTGACTCACGATACTCGACCTGATCAATGAATAGAGATCGTTAGATGTACACCAATGCCATTGTATGAAGCGTACCGCAGGGTTCCACCAGCTATCCATAAGGAAAACGCGCGATGCCTCCGTCAAATTCAGAGCGACGCCACCCGCCTTCAAACTAACAAGGAACACTGTGACATGCACGTTGCTCACTGGAGCGTTGTTGAACCATCTACCTATAATAAACGGCTTTTAGAAAGTCACTCACTGAAATGTTGAATTGTCGCATCGCGTGCTTGAGGACTCATGGTACCTTCCAGCCGACAAATCTGTGAAACCTTTAGCAAGCTGACGTTTCGTCTTACGATAGAAAGATTACCGTGAAACCCGCTTTCTGGAGCCTGTACGCGATGAGATCTAGGAAATTGACAAACTGACTGAACACAATGCTCTTCGTGGTCGTATCTTGCCTTCGAAGATTGCTCAACTCTTCAACGAGTGCTTCAATTTTCGAGGACGAACGCCATGTGTCTAAGTCCAGCCGACCTAGGATTCCTTGACGCGGCGCCACATTCTCCTCGAGCTCCAGGGCAGGGGCTTCCAAGTCTATGGTAAGAGGAAGATGACATACAGGACATGCCGGCTAAACGACAGTTGACATCAGCTCAATTACGTGTACATAGAAGTAAAAGGCTCACAGTAGCTTCGATGGCTGTGTTCAAATACTGTTTGATACATTCCCGATCGAAGATGTGTCTGCATTTGGCTTGAATCGCGTCTTCGGCAACCTCGTTACATAGCCGGCAGACGGTAGCTTCGCCAGATAGGTCCTGCGAGAACGTGCCTGCGTTGCTCTTGCTCCTCAATACAAGATCGGGATGACAAGCCATTTGTCTCATTCGCGTAAGCCTGAAAAGGAGTTCAGTGCAAATATAACCACAATTTTATTACGCCACTCACAAGCTAAAAATGTTCGAATAATCTGTGAAAGTATAGCCGTCAACACCAGAAGTAGATTTAGCCATCGCCTTCACTTACTGTTGAGTACGGTACCAGAATCTACATAAGTGTTGAACTGTCTCTTCGCGTCCGAGAACAGGGATAGGTACAGCTCCTTCTCCTCAGGACTGAAATAATCTCTGCGAACAACCACCGTGCGAGGAGGCAGACCAAGATCATCAGCTCGTTCGAGCTTCAGACGTAAATTTAGCTGTGTTGATATTGGCAGTATGGAACTACACTAACCTTCGTCCTCCGCAACATCATCCTATCGAGCAAGATCTTGAGTTTCTTGAATGCCGTCTGCCCAGGGCCAACCATGCCGTTCTTTTGAATTGGCGTTAGAATCTCATTGTTCCAAAGACATGTCTGCGAAAATCATTCAGTCATACGACGTCAGATACGGGAGCATCTAATTCACATGTTTCATCGGACTGTGACCACAGTCTAATGAAAGACTCAGTTGTCAAAAAGTGTGATTGCGAGGCGCAGTACTTACCGTCACAGCTTCTCTTATCACTGAACTTCCAGTGCAACGATTTGCAGTCACATTGTTTGCCTATAGTTCAAGGGGTTTGTATATCACAACAATCTCTCGAACGACACATGTACTCACAAAAGTAGTATGAAAATGGATCACCACCAAGAAATCGGATGAGACTGTAGAGTTCCCCCACGCGGTTCTGGAGAGGGGTACCCGAGAGACACCATCGGAAATTTCCTTGTAGTTCGAACGTAGCTTTAGCTGTATTTGTTGATCTTTCCTTGATGTTATGTGCCTCATCAAGCTGTTGAAGTTGTTAGTTTAGATACGGATATGCAGTGATCATGACTGACTATAATTCGGTTCCAATGTATTTGGTGAATAGGCGAGCGCTCCTTGATAATTTTCCCCTTGCGTTTGAATCCATTTTCCTGTTTGCGGAAGCAGCTCTCGAGAACCGCGTATGTCGTCAATACCTGGATAATATCCACATGAATTCGACTTCAGGAAACGGCGAGTAGAAGAACATACCACGTCATACTTCTTCAACTCCTTTATGTCTGACGCCCTTGAGGAACCGTGCCACACGAGCACTTTAAATCCTTCGGTATGTGCCTCAATCTCGTTGCGCCATTGCATGATAGCCACGGTAGGCCTAATGGTGGAATGTTAGATACCATGGGGAGCTCTTCCCAATGGCAGATACTCACGCTACTACGAGATTTGGCTTTATACCTTTGTCCGAGACCAGCAGTGAAATCATCTGGATGGTCTTACCCATGCTGTAAACGGATATGAATTTACGAAGAAAACGAGAACGGCGAGATAGCGTACCCCATCTCGTCCTGTTTCTCGACCTGTTAGTGCTAGATGGGCTGTAGCATTATATCATGAGACTCACCGCCAATACACCTCCCTTCCAGATGCCATTCTCTTGATTCCTCATCCAATACAAACTCTCCATCTGGAAGGGAAGTAGAGTGACCTTCATACCAGCAGGTTGTTCTGCTTTCTGAGGCACAACTATAGCAATGTCCCTTTCCAAATCCCCCCAGACATCCCGAAGGTCAGGATGGTGCTTGTTCAATGCTATAGTAGATTTTTCAGCCTATGAAAAAATCAGTCACAGAGATGGCACGATAGAATCGACCGACGTACATAGGTTAGCTTGCGACCCAGCTTCCGGCGTAGCTCAGCTTCTTCCTTGCTGTTAGCGCCTCTCGCCAGTCGGTCGAGCCTGCGCTTCTCCCTCCGTTGTTTCTGTCTCTCTCCATAGCTCGTTGATTCTTTTCGCGAATTCACGGTGGCCAATTTCTGTAGAGCGGACTTCTTGCCTCCGCGTTTTGGTTCTTCATCCGAACCAGAGAAGTCATCCGGTACGTAGTCGCCACCAGACTGCTCGCGCGCAAGACGACGCTCCGCCGCCGCCGCTCGCAGAGAAGCGGCCTTGGTTACAGGTGGGCGTAAGCTTGACGGACCAGCACCTTCGCTTGACATGCCCGCGATATGATTTTCGTCCAGTCGCGTCGTCATCAGCGACAACTGAATTGCGGCATCCATCATCACAGTATCGTCGTCAATTCCTTCTTCTGTGAGGCCGTCATGAAAATCGCTTTCTTGGTCTGTGACACTCTCTGCCTGTTCTCCTTCAATATCATCGTCAGATGCCTCATAATCAGATCCACTATCGCCAGACTCGTCAATAGAAAACTGCTCATCCGCACGAACACCAACGTCGTCGTCGGATTCCACCTCGGCGACAACACTCTCAGCCTTGTAGGTGACACCGGAAGTTCGCTGTTTCTAGTGTTATACATCGTCTCAGCGTGTGTTCAGCTTCAATTGACAGTGAGACTCAACAGCTTTGGTACGACGAACAGGTATCTCGACATAAGCTGTCTTGGTCACGCTTCTTCGCTTTGTTGCTCGACTTGCGATGGGTATGTCTTCGTCGCTGCTTTCTCTCGCACGCTTCTTGCCTTTGGTTGCATTAATAGATCTCAGATTTCGTGCACTTTTGGTATCAGTCTCCTTGACGTCGTCGTCTACAGAGGTAGCGGGCGTAGATTGCTTGGAAGGTTTCTCGCTAAATGGAGACGATACACCACTAGTTGCAGCGGAGGCTGATGTAGAGAGCGTGTTGCGTGCACGCTGTCTCGTGAGAGGCATCGTAGCAGGCAAGCAGCGACTCAGGAGTCGCGGTGCGAATGCTGGGGCAAGAGCGCGAGACAAGACGCGACGCGCTCAAACCTAATTTATATCGCGCGTCGAGCCACGCTTACATATTTCATCTCCGCGAATGTAAATACGTGACTTACGCGGCTTTCGCTTTGTTCTCTGAGAATATTTCGATGCAGTGCTACTTACAACAAATATACAACCATACGTAACTTAAGAGACGAGAAGGACCACGATTGCACTGAGGACCAACCACACGGTCAGCCTTTCTACTCGATTTCTGTTCTCTTCCGTCTTGGGACCGTCTCCCGCTCGATCCGTGAACCAATCGAAGCTCCTCCCAATGTACTTGAATTCCCGCCTTTCCACCATCCCCACCAACCGACCGTACTCGCTGATGATCCGGATGATGGTACTTTCGATAGTAGCCATGACGAGAGATGGGCTGTCGAGGGCGATCTTCATTTCGTTCAATCTGTCCACGTTCCTCCAAAGGTGTCGGTACAGGTCATGTACAACGTTCGCAGCTAATCCCGACGCAAATACGAGTGTTCCGATAGACAACGTCAGAACCACGGATTTGGTATTGCCTTGGAGCAGAGAAAAAACGCATCTAGCGGTGGTGAAAATGACGCAGAGCACCAAGGTTTCGGCGCTAGTAGGAGCGGCTTGCCTGTAGGAGTATTCCGGATATTTTGCAACGAGAGCGCCATCCCCTTTGCTCCACATATAGAACCGCCAATAGTATCTCTGGCCCTTGTTCCACCACGGATGTGTGACGACAACATTGGGGGCTGCATAGAACCCTCCCCCTCCATGCGCTATCGAATAGTTCCTTTTCCTGCGGCAAAAATCGATATCTTCTCCCCCTCCCGTCTTTGGAAATCCTAGATCGAATGTCACGTCGTCTCGTACATTCCTCCGCGCGATCAAATTGGCAGTGACACCCCAAGGCAAATCAGGGTCGTCGGCCCTCTTCTTGGCGATGTCCCAAAAGTACGTGACTCCTGCGAGGTGGATAGCGGCTGTCGCGATCGTGTCGGCAACAGGGAACTGTGCATTTCCAACGAATCCTGCAGCCGCAGGGTTTGAGCGTATAGCTTTTTCGGCTTCAACGAGAATATTCTGCTCCGGCGTCACGTCGTCGTCTAAAAATAAAGCCCATTCTGCTGAGGATTCCTGCAATCCTCTATTGCGCGATGCCGATGCTCCAGAATTGACTGGGTTTACTCGAATGCGGACGTCGGGACGATGTGCATACCTATCCATGAGTTCACCAATATTCGGTGAAGTTGGGTCATCTACGATGATAATTGTCATGGTCGAGCACGTTTCAGATGGCCTCAGTGCCAGGAATCTGTCAATGTAAAGCAGATTGACTCGATAGCAAGGAATGATGACGTCGAGCGTGAGCCTTATCTCGACCTGGGGACAGATACAGCGCAACCAAGATTCGACGGTGGATGTAGCATGATCCAGTGGTCCAAATGTCCAGTCCACAGCGGAGACCTTCTTGTATCGGGCGTCTTGGCTGCCACCTAAACCATTGTTGATTTTGCAACAGATCATCCTCGAAGAATTCCACCGTCGATAGAGCTGAAAAACAAACGGATCACCATCCTGATTTACAAACGAGTCCGGAATAATGTGGCCCTCGAAGATGTCCATGTGTGTGCGATGTAGCACTGGAAAGGTTGGCATTCCGGGAAATGATTGTCACTGAAGGCGACGCAACCGAAGCCTTCAGGTACATGTTCCTCGGAAGCAATCTTCGCGAATGCGTCGCACACCGCGGACATCCAGTTCTGATCCTGTAGGGTAACATCGTCACCCATTAACACAAAATAATCGCACTTATCCTTCCAAGCCTTCCTCGCACAATCACGCCAAAGAGCGCATACATGCCCATGGGGATGTTGGGAAATAAGTGTCTCGACATATTGAAATCCCTCGGAGCGCAGAACACTTTCCGGCTTGTTATAGCCTCCACCTTTGTATAGAAAGTGGTCGTCGTGATCGATGGCTATGTAAATACGGAGACGATACCTGGATCTCCCCGTATCATACAGAGTCGTCGATCTGAGGGATCGAGATAAGTGAAGGAGATTATCAAGGCAGTCACCTGGGGAGGGTCGTCCCCGTGAAGTGATGGGCAAGAGTATAGCGAAGGTGCAGACATCCGACTGCAGATGCACGACTTCGCTATTCTGCCATTCGCGAATGCATTTGCTCTGTCCGGCATCATCCTTTCCAAGTAGCTGCTTGTCCATTTGCTGGCGGATCCACTCCCCCGTACGTCGCATTCCGTCCTCGAGAGATGTAGATGGTGTCCAATCCAAGGTGCCTCGCGCCAGATCGTTGTTAGAATTCCGTGACCCCACGCCTACCGGTCTTGCAGCAATGTATCGAGGAAAAACCTGACGAGAATCCAATCCTGCACATTGTGATGCTAGATCGGCAAGTTCTTTGATAGTGCTGGATCGCTCGGATCCTATATTAACTGCAGTATTGCAGTTTGAGCGCAATAGCAGTAAGATGCCCTCCACCGCATCGTCAATAAAGCAAAAGCTTCGTCGCTGGGATCCATCCCCCCATATCTCAATCTCCGCAGGCAGGAATCCGGAACGTGCTGCGGCGTGAGCCTTGCGCAGGAGCGCCGCTGGAGCCTTTTCGCGGCCGCCTGACCAACATCCCTCCGGACCATAGATATTATGAAACCGGGCGATCCGGATTTCCAGTTCTCCAGCGTATTGATGCAAGAGTTGTTCTCCATGGAGTTTCTCTAGGCCGTATAGCCCTTGAGGACTAGGGGGCATGTGTGCCCATACATCGCTCTCTCTAAGAGATACATCCCTTTTATCCGTGCCTTGTAGTAGCTCGGGATAGACGCATGCAGACGAGGCGTAGAAAAAGCGGCAGACACCAGCGGCAAGTGAAGCTGAAATAAGATTCAGGGTCATACTATGGTTTTCCTGATATATCTGAATGTCATTCTCTGTATGAATAACACCCATTCCCCCCATGTTGGCAGCAAAATGAAGAACGATAGAAACACCATTGGCGACCTTGGCGCAAAATGAAGGGTCGCACAGATTCCCAAGTATCACCTCTACTGTGGGTGGCCAAGGATCAGAATAGACGACTGAGCCGATATCGGTGATGCGGACACGATATCCTTCAAGATGAAGACGTCTGGCAACGTGATGTCCCTATATTGTCCCCGTCGGCAAATCAAAGTAATAGGGAAAAGGCTTCAAGTCTCTTACAATGAATCCATTCCCACCAGTAACCAGGTAAAGATCGTCTTGCGGGAGTCGAGACATCCCAGCCGATGGGGAAAGTTTCAGGGAAAGGTGAACAGGACAGTCCTTTTACAAGGATGAGGGAATGGGGGACGCACAAGCTTCAATATTTGCGTCGTGCTGCATGCAGCATGGTTCCAGGTTTGGAAACCGTGACGACGCATAGGTCTGACATCATCTGTACCAAAGGTCCTCGAATACCTCAAACATCGTCGACAAAGTCACCACCATATCAAATGCCATATCTCCCCCGTACCAACATATGGCTATCAAGACAATGCCATTTCCTGGCGGCAGTATAGCGGATACCAGATCTTGAACTGTCGTGCCATGAGGCGAACCAAAAGGAGTAACAATAACGCATGTTTGTATTGCGCAGGCAACACTTTGCCTCAAAAGATCACTGCGAGAAGTGGCGTAGTCAACAACGCTATTGTAACTCCTTTACGCTCGTCCACATGATATCTGCCTGTGACATTGAAGGAAGCAGGTTACTTTCACCGAGATGAGAGCCATTGGTATTATGACACACCTGGTTTGAGGTAATTTCACTGATGAGCCTCAGAGTGGAAAAAAAAACTCTCCTTGCTTCTCACTATAGCAATTCGCCTTTGAAGTGAAGTAGGCGACATAAGTAGACAGACAAGCTTCCGGCCCGTCAAGGTCTTTACCAACTCTAGATGATAAGACGAATGCACGCTGTACGCACCATGAGACAGCTATTACACGTGTAATAGGTACATCGCAGCCAGGTTGATCATCTTGTACTCGGGAAAGTCAAGTTCCTATGGTGGATAGCAAGTTAGCGAGAGACGATGCTTGCAAACAATCGATACTAAACTAGAAGACGATAAAAATATCGAGGCACTTCCCTCTGAGCTCAACTCCTCCCTGAATCTGATAGCAAACAGGGACGGTGCGTACTTCACTTCAATCCTGTGCATTGATATCCACCCACTGATATGGTGAACACACTATGCCCCTGAAGATGTCAAATTTTGATGAAGCCACGCCGAGCTTCAATTTCACAGCTACACAAGATTGGTTTTCCTTCAATATCGAAACCTGGAGGTCGCTCTTCAAGTTCGTCCAATCGCCAAACCCTCGAGTATTAGAGATTGGATCCTGGGAAGGGAGATCCGCCGTGTTCCTCTTAACGGAACTATGCGCGGGAGGTGGTGAAATTGTATGCGCCGACCACTTTGATCTCATGAAGACCACTGCTGGGCGGGAGCGTTACCAGAAAGTCGTGCATAATTTATCCCTGACAGGAAAACCATTCCGCATCCTCGACGAATTCAGTGTTCCGGCACTCATGACCCTCCTACGGGAAGAAATGTCTTCCACGAACCCTGGATATGATTGGATATACGTAGATGGATCTCATGAAGCGGACGACACCTTTCTTGATGGCGAGTTGGTCTGGAGACTAGCCAAGCAAGGTGCCGTGATCGTGTTCGACGATTACCATTGGGATAAAGAGCCAGAGAATAGCATTCATCACCCGAAGCGAGGGATTGACGCATTTCTGACGCTTCACGCAGGAGAGTTTGAACTGCTCTCGAGCCCATTGCAGTACCAGCTAGTCCTCCAGAAAACATCTGAGATGCGAATCGGGTTTCTCTCGAAGGAAAACATTGACCATGGGCTGGAGAATGTCCTAGGATATAGCATCCACATCGCTTTGACTGTTGATTCTGCTTATGCAATGGCAGCAGCCGTTGTCATCCGCAGTACCATCGTTCACACAACTGGACGACTCACCTTCTATGTGGTAGACCTGGGCCTCACTGATGAAGATCGAGGGAGATTGGAGGGATTTTCCGAGAACAGGGATGTAACCATCGTCTTCATTTCGCTGCCAACCAACAGCATCACCGCTAAGCACGGAGCCACCTTTGCGAAGATCGATATGATTCCAATCCTGCCGGTCGAACGTGTCCTATACCTGGATGCAGACGTACTTGTTAGAGCCAATTTACAGCCATTGTGGGCTACGGACCTGAAGAGAAACTCAATTGCAGCGGTTACCGATATCGGATTTCCAATGGGACATGAAGGGTTGCAGAGGGGTTCGTATTTCAATGCAGGTGTAATATTGATGAACCTTACGAAGATTCGACATCGCTTCAATGTGCTGAAAGCCACAGCCGAAGAGATGATGCAAAGCAAATTCCGCGACCAGGACGCATTGAACAGACATTTCATGAATGACTGGCTGCCACTGTCACTTAAGTGGAATGCTCAAGGATTAGGAACATATGCCAGTCTGCCATCCCCCGACCGAGCTTCCATGGATATATCGCCAATGCAGGACCCATCCATAGTTCACTTCACAGGCCCTGTCAGTCCAGCACTAGAACATGTGCTCAATCCGTATGTTCAGCCATATACCGCGAAGCCGTGGGGATATGCCGGCGCACCGGGAAATCCATACAAGGAGGAGTGGTGGAAGCTGGTGGACCAGACAGAATGGAGCGGGTGGAGAACTTCGGAAGCCTATTGTAAGGCGAATGCATTAGCAAAGGATAAGGCAATCCGCGAGGCTGTTGAACGATTCCAGCAGAAAATTATCGAAAGCCATATCACATTGTAAATAGGTCGAAATTGGAGTCTTTACGTAGACATAGCAGTAATGCCGCACGTTATAGAAATCCCGAGTATTGTTGAATCCGCCTGAATAGCTCTTGCTTTAGGAATGTCGAACGTAGATGGCCTTGTAACCACGGAGAAGGCGGAGGTCAACCTGGGACCTAAACTTGAATTGTTCTGGCTGTGGAATGACAGTCATATTTTGATCGACCTGTGAATTAAAACCTTGTACGAGCCACAGTAGTAGTAACAGCAAATATCTCTGAGTGAGAAAAAGCCGTAGACGCAAAGTCGCGGTCAGCTCACCAAGTCGTTACCCTACTAAGAATTGCTGTCACAGAGAATCTAGACGGGTGAAATGTGGCCGCATCAGACCCTTTCAAGGGGATAGCCATTTCCTGCTACACGACCTGGGGCTATTCTGGTCGTATCATGCTTGCACACAAGTCGGTTAGTCCAAAAGTCGCCCGTGAGGCGCTGTGCTGCCGAAGCCACCGGAGACGTCAAGATACCAAGGTGAGCATATAGTACATGAACTAGGTCCGCCAAGTGACTTGAATACTATCGATACCGGCCTCTTAACGCGAGACGCACGGACTGGAGACTAGAGTGGGATACAGGCGCCACCGCGAGTCATCGAGACGGCGCTAAGGCGAGGAGGCCGGTTTTCTCGGGTTAGGTCCCAAACGTTCACCGTGGTACGTGCAGGTCTGCTTATCATGATATGACGATGATGTTCCTTCTCTCTCCACATTCACATCGCCACGACCCTCTGAGATACATAACAAGAATAGATGCAGCCAAATATCTCTCAGGCACAGCATGCGCACCACTACTAGCGTCGACTTTCGAGGCGGATATCTGAGCTGGAATTCAATGAAACACTTCATGACATCATGATCACATCAGTAACACCCATGCACACGGATGCGATGATTTTCTGAAGTTCAGTACTTGGTATGTACAGTAAGTATATCACGTCATCAGGTTTCGCTCAAATCAGTTCTTAGACAACACTGAAAATTCGTGCAAACATGATTCATAATCGTTGAAATTCGACCAGCTGGTGAAAAACAGCTCATGGAAATTTCTGAATCGATGTGATCTGAACTGTGTTCCAGACGCGCTCCCGAGACTTCGTAGTCGACACGGGACGGAGGAAATCGGGTATCATGAGCCGGTGTTTCGACGCTGAGGACTCCGACGTGAGTCGCATGTCCGGTTGAATCAGAGAGCCATAGTGACTAAGTATGCGGCGCAATGTGGTCTCCTGTCTGGACGTTAAATATCCTGGACGTATCTAGGCATACGACATCGGTACAGTGATGCTTACTCTCTTCTCCACGCAGGTGAGGCATCCAATTTTACCTAAGTTAACGAGTGCACTACAGTACTAGTAGTTGACTGGGGAGACATGGCACTTGAGATATCAAAGAATGGGGGTTAGCACAAGTGCCAACTTTGTTCTCTGGACCCTTGTGGCCCGCGGGGTATTGTCAACGCTATGCATCAATTTTGAACTCCTCGGTGTCTTTCAGACCGATGTGATGAGATCACACTGGGAGGACTTGCGCGTTTCTAGCATGCGCATGATGTATCGATTATCCGACGCCCTAATTCCTTCATATCGAGAGGTATGTTGACTGAGATGGAAGCTACGCACCAAGGCGGCGCACTAGATCTGGCTCGGTAGATAGATTTAGACGGGGGGTTACACCGGTAGCTTGTGCTCCTGCATGCTGGCCAACCGATTCCAGGCAAGGTCAAATGGAAATAATGTTCAACTTTGAAGTAAATCAGTTTGAATTTGTTTTCACCCTCCTGAAACACGTCTCACTGTAATTACACAAGTTGAGGCCAGCATGGTGGGGTCATGGAGTTCGAGAGTGCAGCCAATCAGAGCAGCGATGTTCCTCAAGACCTACCAAAACGGGCCCGAGGGTGTTGGCCACCAAATACCGACCACGTCTCAGCTTCAGTTCGAACGCCAAAAGACAGGGCCAGATCCCTCCGAGATTCCTCTCCATCACATCGCGTTCATTTTTTTCCATAGCCCCACGAGACATGATGAGCTGCGTATGTACGCTTAAATGCTGGCCTCAACCCCTTCTCTCCGCATTTGTCTCGGAAGCTAGCACACACGCTTGCGCCACTTCGCGATGAGCGCAGAAGAACGTATGTGGCGTCAGGTACTTATCAGTCATGTATTGCTGAAGCTGATGATTTGTCTGGTAGTAAAGAATGGGACCGGCGTTAGCGCAGCTGACGCTGAGCAGTATGACTATACTTCACAGACCGAGAGTGATGTCGACCCGAAGATTCGATTTCCTTGCGTAGATGAGAGGAAGCTTATGTTCAAGGTAGACATGCACGTTGTACCGATTCTGTGTATTATGTACCTCATGGCTTTCCTTGACCGGTAAGTTTATTGTTTCGTCCTTGCTCGTACACTCAGTAGTTTTATTTGACATTGTGTAGAGTCAATATCTCCAATGCAGCTCTATTCGGTCTCGAGACGGATCTCAAGCTCGTAGGAACTCAGTTTAACACTGCCCTCGTCATCTTGTGAGTCCTTTCTCTGCGTCTTATGTCACGATGTTTATTTAATCTTCAGCTTCGTTCCATACGTTGTTTTCGATATTCCCTCGAATATCTTATTAAAGCGTTTCAAACCACATGTTTGGCGTACGTCATGCGAGATTGTTTCTATCCACTCATCGGTGACATTCAAACCAAAATTGTACAGTTTCCGTGTGCATGTTCCTTTTTGGTCTTTTCGCCATCTGTCAAGGGTTAGTTCATACCTATAGCGGATTGCTGGCGTGTCGGTTCTTCTTGGGTAATTGCTCCAAGTTATCAATCAGTATATGCCGCTCACTCCTGTTTTGCAGGCGTGGCTGAGGCGGGAATTTTCCCTGGATGCTTTTACCTTTTGGCGATGTTCGTCGTGTGGCCTTGCACAATCAACAAAATTTGACATACATTTCGTTCACAGGTGGTATAAGCGCTCAGAGGCGCAAAAGAGATTCAGTTTCTTTTTCTGTTCAACGACATTGGCGGGTGCATTTGGTGGATTGCTCGCTACTGCGATTGGAAAAATGGATGGCTTACGCGGGTATCGTGGGTGGCGATGGATCTTCATTCTAGGTGTGTGTCACAGTTATTTCTACGCGATTTTTTGGATGCTGATCGCACTTTCGACATGGCAGAGGGGGTTGGAACCTGTGTTATCTCCCTCCTGCTCTTTTTTGCTATTGCGGACTTCCCAGAGGAAGTACAATGGTTGACGAATGATGAAAAGGAGTACATTGAAGCACGCCTACATGCAGACGTCGGACAGTCGAGAAGACACGACAAGCTGACTTGGAAAAGTGGCTTGGCAATTTTCAAAGATTGTACGTTCACTCATGACGACGCGCTGATCAATATCGAACACACCACTTTCATCCTCAGATAAAATCATAGCGGGTGGATTCATGTACCTTGGGCTTATTGTACCCGCATATGGCTATAGTGCGTAATTATGGTCACTACTCTACCATTGACACGTGTGCTTACCCTCATCTCAGCTTATTTCGCACCCTCAATTATTGAGTCGCTCGGGTACAGTGCAATCCACACGCAGCTGCTTTCCGTTCCTCCTTGGGCATGCAGCTTCGTATTCGCTATGCTCATCGCGACCGTGTCTGATCATATCCACCATCGATTCGCTTTCGTAGTCGTCCCTTCATTGATCAGCCTTTCTGGCTTTATTGTTCTGCTTCGGGTGCACGACAAGCCACACGTTCAGTATGGTGCACTGTTCCTTGCGGCAATAGGCGCATTCACGGCAATGGGGGTCATGATTTGCTGGTTCCACACAAATCGTACGTTGAATTCAACTCGTGTGATCGCACACCTATTGACGGCATGTGCTACAGTTGCTGGCCACCAGAGACGTGCTGTGGGTTCAGCCTGGCAAATCGGTTTTGGGAACAGTGAGTTCTTCTCTTACCATCTTATGATATATGGAATCGTCCTAATGCAGTGCAGTCGGTGGTATTATTGCCGTGTACTCTTTCCTCGCGAAGGATGCGCCGAAGTACCTTCTGGGATACAGGGTCTGCATCTCGTTCACCTGTCTCTCAATTTTTGCCGACATCGTTTACTTCTTCGGTGTCCTCCACGAGAACCGAAAGCGGGATCGTGCGGACACTGCGATCTCAGAGGACGAGAAGGCCACGATGGGTGATCTGAACCCCGACTATAGATATGTACTGTGATGATGCGTACAGCATATTCATCGGGTCACGAAGACGGACAATAAGCAAAAACAGAACACTCATTTCGATATAACCAGAGTAGTTGCACCAACTCACATACTGATTAGAAGTACGAGTCTTTATAGTTATATACAGGTATGGACAGGATTGAAATAGAACCACGAAACTGCTGGTCAAACTAACGCGACTGTCTTGAATGCATGTTTGAAACAACGTATGTCCGGCAAACATCCACCGCCAACTTAGCTTCGAGGCGATCATTTTAATGACATCCTCGCATCCTCGGCAATGCTACGACACCACAATGTTGCACGTTCACCAGCCGAACCCAGGGCCATTATCGTCCATGAAACCCTGATCCATGGAACCGTCCTGGAAACCTATGCACTGTCATCTTCGATATCTGGACACGACCATGTGTATGGTATAGCTCACCTTGATCAAATCCCTCCATGCGCTCACGCTCATCATGGTGCTCAATGAGATCACCAATGAGCATACCACCAAGAATACCCGCGCCACCTTATTGTGTTTACCGTTCAATATATGCCGAGGCCAATACGACGATCGATACTCACCAGCAGCAAGGGCAGTCCCCATACCCATGTGATGCTTCTTAGGCGGAGGTGTCTCCACCACCTCTACATTGGCGGGTTGCTGCATAGAGGGACCCCCACCGAACCAGCCTTACGACATCACAAAAAAAAATTAATAGAGTCCTCAATGTAGTATATCTAGACAGCATAAGCTCACCCCTCGATTCCTCAGGCGGAGGTCCTCCATACCCACCGCCGGGGCGATATCCACCTGGCGGTAGCGGCGCTCCATATGATGAACCATAACCGTCATCGTAAGATCGTGACGGTGGACCTCCATCGTAGGGTCGAGGGGAAAGGCGGTCGTTATATGGTCGAGGAGAAGGGCCATCATCGTAGGAACGGCCGGGAGGTCCTTGGTTCCAACTGGGTTGATCATATCCGCGAGACGAATCATATCCTCGTCTGTCATTCGGAGGTGGGGGACCCGAGGGAGGTGCGTATCCTCCAGGTCGTGGAGACCGAGGAGCAATATCGAGGGGGTGAACCCAAGAGGAACGTGGAGGTTCTTCGAAAGTGTTCACATAAAACCTAGACCACGACGCGATCAGCTATAAGCAGCAGTGATCTGGTGCCTTCAGGCATACCATGCGTTGTAGCTAGAGGGTAAGGTCAGCGACCCGGGTAGATACTAAGATTTGTCACACGCACTTATCGTCATACTCTGCTGTCCAGCCAGGAGGGAGCTGACGAGTGTCGGGATTCCTGGGACGGTCATAGCCAGGACTGTATTGTCTGTATGACATGACTGAGCGAGATGATGGGAGGTGATAGGTTAGGTGGGGTACTGCCGGGATCCTACATGCTTTATATAATTCGCGCTGTATCGTGATCTGTAGCCGGGGAAGGTCATCCACACCGCAGCTCCGGAACAAATTGACTGCGCTAGTCTAGTGTGGCCGTCGTGGGCCATGAGTAAGGATACTGCAGTGACAAGTGCAGTGTTACCAGGAAACTCGATCCACTGGCAGATATCCGTGCAATGATGTTCGTAACAGCATCCGCACGCGAGACCTCGGGCTGTGCCATGGGCACCGCGTTCGCACTGCCGCGCATAGAACGCCCTCGAACCTACCACTTACCACGTCCACGTCCACGTCTACGATGATCCTCAGCCGGTGCATCCTACATCTCTTTCCTGGTGCCAATCCACTCTGTTGGATCTGCGACACCATCGATGGACAATACAGTGAGAGATCAAGGTCAACCCTCTCCAAATGGCATTACTTATGACACTTTATGGAACAAACATTACGCCAAGCTTGACGAACGAAGTTACAATGGTACATGAAAGTAGCGCACTGGCCAACGTGCTTTTCGAACGAATTATCAGACGACACATAGGATAAAGCAAGACAACGACGACAATGGAGCAATCAAGCCTTCGACTTCTTCTGCTTCTTGGGGGTCTGCACGACCTTAGATGGAGACCCGCTCTCTTTCTTTGATCTCTTGGGAGGAGGTTGCTCCTCTTCCTCATCATCCTCGTCCCCACTAGAGCTTTCGGGTGTCGACGTTCCCTCTTCTTCCTCCTCTGACTCATCTGAGGACTCTGCAGCTACCTTATCTGGTTTCGCAGCAGCAACGATCGCAGGTTCAGCCTAGCAGTAGGTGAGCCCGTCTAGCCGTCGAAAGTCATACCACACGCTTACTACGACGACAGGCACGGCTGTATCCGGAGAGCCCCCAATCTCATACTGGGCCTTGTCGACGAGCCATTGATCCTTCATGACTTTTTGTCTCGCCTCGTATTGCTGAACACGGACGTCGGTAAGTCGGCTCACTTGACAACCCAGACCAGACTCACTTCTTTTTTCTCCTTTGGCATCTCGCCCCAGAGTTTTGCAATCATAGTCAACAACTCATTATTCGCGATTCCGGGATGCTCTTCTTTCAACTTTTGACGAACGTCGTTCTGGAAAATGAGGTACGATGAAGCAGGTCGTTTGGGAGCATTAGGATCCTTCAATTTTCTTGGTGTCCTGATCCTTCTGCCGTCCGCATCCACTTTGATGCGCGACTTGCGTTTACCACCGACAACCTGTGCAGGAATACCGCCGGGGGGCATTACGAACTGGCCAACGGCTGCAGCCCCACCGTACTGCACATGGGATACTACTTGAGCGAATTGATCCGCAAAGCTGGCGCAGTTACGCAGCTGTTCGGCGACAGCGCCTAAACCGTTCATGAGCTAAGGGGGGCCAAAGGCAAAATCAACATGAATGCAAGGTAACCGCCCAGAGGACCGCAGCGCACCTGCATTTTTTGAAACTCGAAGTGGGCAATGCCCTCGGGGACGTTGGCCATTGTTATGTAGAACAAGGGAGAGTCGGCTCACAGACGCGTCGGACGCGTCGCGTCGTATAGCGCGACACTACAACAAGGAGGGGTAAGAAAGGGTAAGAAAGGGTGAACGGTTGTTGTCGTGGCCGTAGTCGTATTATGGACGTTGTAGGTGTTTGGTTCAATTGATTGTTTGTAGCATTACAAATCTCGTGAAGCCTTCGACTTACTAGCCGCTGTCTTCTGAGTTCTATTTTTCTGCCATGTGATTGCATGAATAATATTGTCGCCCCCGTCCTGATCCCGACATGCATGGGCTGCTCTTTAAATAATGTGGTACAATGAGCGCGGCGAGAACAAAAGCAAGTCGAGGAGCTGTGGTCATTGGGGGCGTGAGAAAAATGACAGTAATGGCAAAGGCTATTTGAGGTAGGAGCTGCAAGCGGAGAGTGAAAGGACGCGAGCCTAACCTCTGACCATCACCACAACGTTGGACGCTACGACGACCCGGCAAGGTGATAACTGACGAGGGCAGTAAACAGCGCAGCATTCTGGTCTCCTTCTGCATCTCGTTCCAAAAAAATAAGCTCGATAGTTTTTCCATAACTGCTGAGAGCGCGAGTGCAAAAAAAAGAGTCGTTACAAATGGAATTCACGAATGCGGCGTGGCTGCAACAACAACAAATTCCCGATATGCAGTCTGTCGCTCCAGACGGGCAGCACACCGCCGGCGACGACTGGAAGGACCCCTCGTCCAGCGTCCAGGCGGCGTCGGGTGCTGCGCCCGTTGCCTCCGCTGGCATCGACCTGAGCGACTTTGGGTTGGGCGATCTCTCGGGTAAGCACGTTCTCCACGCCCCCAAATAGGCGCCCCTACTCTCTTCTCGAGTCAGTCAATGATGCTCTCTCTGGACAGTCCCCTCGTCTTCAAACTCGGTGTCCAACCCCTCTGCCGCGTTCTATGCCTTCCCCTCTCCTTTCTATATCCCCAATACACCCGGACCCTATAATGCTGTTCCATATGGCGCGCCGCAATGGTCCAATGCGACGTCCCAACTCCCCCTCTCAACCTACTCATCGTTGAATGGTGCAACCAGCTCGTCGTCTCCATCACACCAACAGCCTTCGTCTGCCGTACCATCATCGATGATGATCGAGTATGCACATATCCTGCTTCTCTTGCTGCTCGCTGATCTTGCTTCCATGTAGTCCTGCACTAACCACAATGAACGGATCTGCGTCGTCCCCTATGCACCACTACCAACACTCACCTCCTTTCCTTTCATCTCAGCCTCAATCGCGTACGCAATACCAATTCCAGCATCAACAACATCAACCCACATTGTCCATCAATCCGTCTTATGTTCATACGACCGCATCGCATTTTCAGCAATCTTCTCCACATTCAGCATCGCAGCAACAGGCACAACCACAACAAGGCACACTCTCTCCTTTCTCTTTGCATACTTCTGTCCCTCCATCATCATTCTACGGAGTCCCGGCCATTCAGAAACCTTCAACCCCCACTCCTGAACAGCATAAATTAGCATTCGTGACCGCTATTAAACCTCTTTTGTTCCCGAATTCGTTCACAGGAGCCGGTGCCGTGTCGCAGCTGGTTGGTCATATAGAGGACTATGGCGCATTGGAAGTTGAGCCTCAGACTCGGCTGGAGATCTTGACCAAGATGCGAGATAACGCTGGTAACCATTACTTTCGTGCTTGGGTTGAGAACGAGGATGCGATGGAAGTGACCCGAGAATGGCTCAAGTCAGCTTATGCGAGGAAGGACGACATTCCGTTTGTCGAGACAATCATGCCGTTGCTGCACGTAAGTGTGTTTGAATCCGTGTCGATGTAATCTGATTCCCTTCCTGACTAACCATAGGTGATTGACCGTTTACCACTCAACCTAGATAGCTTGAAGTCATCAAAATTGGGCAAAATCATCGTACGATTAGTGAAGGAACCACCGGGCCCTGGTGAGTTATCCCCTTGTGATAAGATGTACGCTTGCTGTCGACCTCGTCTTGCCGCATATGCTGTAAGGCCGTTGGTTTGTACCGATTTGCTTTGGTGACGCGCCAGACACAGACCATAGATTAGTGCGATGAGATGCATATGTGCATTGACTGCTGCTCCTGTCGATTGTGCATACCGCCGGAGCGCGAATCTAACTTTGGATGAGCGAATCATCAAAAATCTACACTATTGTTCCCATGATATCTTCGAGTTGGAATAGAGTACATGTATCTAACCCAAACCGTCTATTTCCATTAAACAGCCGTTAAGGACATGGCATCCAATCTAGAACGTAAATGGCGCCAGCTGCTGGCTGCCAGTCACGAGGAACAGAAACGAATGGATGTTGACGAGGGTGTGTAATGTGTTGGTCCATATAATCTGAATAAGTCTGATGACATTATTCAGATCCCAAGGGCAAGAAACGGAAGGCCGATCCTTCGTCTTCGAAAACTGCCCCTCCTGCCAAGAAAGCCGCCCTATCGACCTCGAGCACGTCTACCAAATCTGTCACCATTAAGAAAGAGGTCAAGACTGTTGTAAGGGAGGTGAAAGACGCAAAATCCGATTCATCGTTTTTCTCAGCCCCTAAGCCGAAGCCAAAGTTGCCAAGTTTCAAGAAGGCTCCTCCAGCTCCGGTAAAGAAAGAGCCAGATATGAATGTTGCCCAGCCTTCTTCTATTAACCCCTTCGAGGAAGCTCTGAAGTCGATGGCGAAATCACGCAAGGATTCTCCAGCGACAGCAACACCACCACCAGCAGCCACAGTAGCGAGTTCAGCTTCGGTATCGACAAGCGCTGTTGCCATCGGTAAGCCGAAAAAGACAGTGACGTGGGCGCCCGAGGGCAAGCTTGAGATGATCAAGATCATTGAGCGAGCTATCTATGACGATGATCCTGCGGATGTCAGCTCATTTCCTCTCGTATCTCACATGTACTGTACATTCATACGTGTTGTCTGCGTCTGTACACAGGGTGCGCTGTCGACGCACAATATTCGCGATCTTGATCGAGACGAAGGAGCCGCGCTACACGCTCACCTCTTTGAGGAGCAGCTCGAGTGGTCGGAACCCATCCGTAAGCAAATCTTTGAATTAAACCGCTGCCCGTCGTGAAACATAACACGTCTATAGTGATGGATACTCCGCCCGACATCGAAGTCCATCTGCGGGGGGAGGGCAGCCAAGAGAAGCTCACGCAGGAAGAGCGCGAGCAGAGCGCGCTTGTGGCCGTGTACATGTCGCTGGCCCAAATTCCCGAGAGTCCTGCGGAGCCGCCTTCACAGATCTCGGAGGATCAGGTAGACGAAGGGGTTAGAGTCATGTTGACTGGTCCCGACGTTGATGCGATATTCTGGAGCGAGGGCGCGCCCGCGGCGGTTGAGGCGCCACAGCAGTCTGTAGCTGAGCTCGTGGGGCAGCTGGCGTCGTCGTCGGGCGATGTCCCCATGGTGAATGCGGGCCAGCCGCCGCTGGACGCGAAAGCATTTGGGCTCGATGCGAGCGCCATGCAGGGCGTGCCCGGGTTTTCGAACCTTAACTCTGAGCAGGTGCTGCAGCTGGTGCAGACGCTGAGTCAGGGCGGCATGTTCCAGGCGCAGGCCCCCGGACAGCCTTCTCAAGGGGGAGACTGGAATTCCGGGTCGTACCCAGAGTATGAGCGCGGATCGTACTACGAGGAGGGCAGTC
>NW_012133434.1:0-4063 GCF_000313525.1 Fibroporia radiculosa | reverse complement strand
GGGCCCCGCCGGTGGGCGGACGACGGGTGGACTGAGCGGGGTAGCGGCCGTGGTCGATATCGGGGCGGCCGGGCGCGGGGGCGCGGGGAGGGGTTTAGAAATAATAAACGAAAGCCGTGCAGTTTCTTTGCAGCAGGAAGGCGAGCACTAAATTGCATGGATCTGGGGGCTGAAAGCTGATGCGCCGTGCCTCCACTTGCAGATGCAAATACGGAGACCAATGCGACTTTAGCCACGAACCCATCTACTGATCCCCATGTACCATGCTCCCGCAACGTTTTTGCATCCTCGCGCATCGTATGATATGATTTACACTATTACTTTATATACTCCCTTTCCTCTCCGGGCAGGCCTTTGGCAAGATCCGAAACGGGGCCGACAATGCCCCCGTCCCGTGAGACGATCAGTCACGTCGCTGCGCACGAACCGAGTCGCAGCTGCCGCGCGCCCACGTCGACGTCTAGACGTAACATAATGGATTAGCGGTACAGTTACAGCCCTTCAGTGAGTGATAAATACGACAGATGAGGCAGCGTCGCGGCGCAGGCTGGCGATCACGATTACTAGAATACAAACATCTATGCTATGACAAGTACTGTATACGACCGCGAACCGACAGCAAGCAAAAAAAAAATAATGAAAGCACAGAGCCAGTGAGTGAGTACTATGGTCACAACCTATGTCCGCCCCCGTTTCCGCGCCTGCCGCTTGTTTGGCTGCGTCTGGTCCGCATTCGCCACTGTCGGAGATCCGTCCTCGTTCCGCTGCGCCTTCCGTTTCAGCGTGGCGTTGGGCATCGACGGCGTCGTGCTGGGTCCGCCCGGGGTCACCGCCGCAGCGGGCGTAGACGCCGACGCGGATGGCGTCGTGCTGCTCATCGTCGCCGTCGACGCCTGCGATGCAGGAGCGGGGGGTACCTTGTTCTGCTTCGCATCTACACAGGCAGGAGGGTTCTGTGGCGTAGAGGGCGCGGGCGGCTGCGACTGCGACCCGCCCGAGATGTTGTTGAACAGAGAGACCGACGGTGTCGACATGACCCCATTGGTACCATCGAACATCGTGGTGCTAAACCCGCCCAGTCCGGCCTGGGATGGCTTGTGTCCGCCACCCGCCTTGGGATCTCGTGCCTGCTGCTCGCGGAGCTTTTTGGCATACTGGTCCAACGCATCTACGAACAGGCACGATCCAGCGACGTCAGATCGTGCACTCGCACGACTGAATGGCACACACCTATTGGACCCAGATTACTATCAAGAGAAAATTGAATTAGATCGGACATCTGCGCGACGCTCTCCGCCAACTAGGGTGATCAACAAATGCTTTAGTCACTCGCCGGCCATGCAGAGCTCTCACCCACCTCGAGACATCGCATCGTGGCCTGTGGGATGCCAAACGCATTGATCGGTTCGCCCGGAAGAACCGCACGGTCGATGATCGTCCTGGGCTCGTCGTACCGCTTGTCGTCATCCTCCCTTTTTATCTGCACTTGCCCCATCAGGTTAATGGATGCTTGGGAGGGCGACCCCTGCGAACGAATGCCTGCGATCGAATCGATGTTGAGCGACTTCTCGAACGAGGTCGCATCAAACGTCAGTGTCTCGATGCGTAGCTGGTAGCTAGCCGGTATTGGCGGCTGATGGGTGGGGTTCGCCGGAATCGGAATCGCCAGTATGTGCGCGGTGAGGGGACCCTTGAGGACTACCGTATAGCCGTTCGTGTAACGGAACGTCCACATGGCGTGTGCACATTCTACGACAGCAGCTGGTATAAGACCCGCGAGCTTCTCGCGCGCACCATCAAGGCTCAGCGACATCGACTTCACACCCGATTGTGTCGTCACGAGGAAAAATCGGGGGAGGATGTGCGTGCCGATCTCTGCAGCGCACCATGCATGAGCATGACAAACAAACAAAATTAGCGATGCGTCCACGCACCAAACGGTTTCGCTTCCTTCTGATCTCCTGGATGTTGCCCCTTCCAGAGCGTGAATTTCATCGTCGCCGAGTGCGTGAAGTAGTCGTTCACGAACATGTTCCAGTAGCCCAGGTGTTTCTAGCGAGAATTTCCGCCGTCAGAATATCCAGCCGGGGGAGGGAGGGGGGAGGGGGGGGGCTATAAATTCTGTCACTCACGTTCCTGTGCTCCCCCTTCTGTTCCGACTGCAGCTCTCCACTCATCTGCAACAACCTCATCGTCGCCTGCCCAAGGCCAACCACCCACGGAGAAGGCGCCGCCGCACTATCTCAAACCATCAGCAAACTCGCCGAACAGACCCAGAGAAAATTCAAACGCTCACTTTGACCGCATTACCGGCATCGGTTGCTGGGTCGGGCGCGGAGCGGGTGGTGGTGGGTTCTCCGGCTGACCGTGCGCGGGAGCCGAGCCGTTCGATGGTGCCGGTGCTGCTGGCTGAGGCATGGGGGGCGGCCGCGGCGGCATCTGCATCAACGGGCCCGGGGCGGGCTGTTGCTGCTGCTGCCGTGGCGACGTATGCGGGGGGCCCGGCTGGGGTATCCTTGCTGTGGGAGGTATATTGCCGGGGAGCGGCTGCTGCGCCGTGCGCGGAGTCGTTCGGGATGGACCTGGCTGTTGCTGCTGATGCTGCTGTTGTGGCGACGGACGCTGTTGTCCCTGCCCTGATTGTGGACGCTGGACGTGTGGGTTCATGTGGTCCGCCGGACGGGGAGATTGATGGCGCTGCAGCCCCTGTTGCTGGGGTGGGAGAGGAAAGGCAGAATGTGACGCGTTGTGCGATGGAGGGCGAGGTGGGACATTTTGTTGGTGTTGAGGCGGAACGTTGAAGTCGTTCGTATGAAAACTCTCGTTACTCGTGTTGAGCGACTCGTAGAGTTGAGCGGGAGTGGTGAGGGGGTTTGGCCGCGAACTGGGACCCGGCGCATTGAGCTGCCCGCCGCCACCGCCACCACCGCCGCCGACGTTCTGTGGAATATCGCCAGGCGGATGTGGTGATGTCGATGTTGATGTGAAGGGGAACTGAGACGTTGTCGGCGGCAGTCGCGGCATTTGCGGCATGCTCGGCTGCATTGGGGGGTTCTGGAAGTTCATGAACATGGCATTGTCAGGAGTGAGGCGAGATCGGCTCCCGGGAGTCTGGGGCCCGACGTTGGAGGGGGGGATGGACTGAGCGAGATTGACGGGGGTGTGCGCCTGCGGATGAGAGCCAACATGCGGGGAGGAGCCCATCTGCTGGAGTTGGGCGTGGTGGGGCATGGACATGGAGGCGGTGAATGCGCTCTGGGACATCTGGGGCTGCATCGAGTCTGGGTGCGGGGCCGTGAGGGATGATGGCTGGGGGATATTTCCTATCATCTGCTGCTGGGACGATGGGGTCCGATTCGCATGTGGCGGCAAGGCATTGTTGACCTGGAGATGCGGGGGGGCGCGCGACATGCCCATGGGGCCCTCGGGGGACATGTGGCCCTGCATGAGATGCTGCTGAGACTGGAGACGCATGCCGTTCATGTGGTGCTGTGGCTGGTGAACGGGGCGCATGTGGGCGGGCATGGCCTGGGCAGAGTTCATGGGCATGCCGCCGAGTGCGCCCATGGTCTGAGGGATGGGGCCCATGTGTCCCTGGGGCTGATTGAGGGAGCCAGGCTGGGCGGGCGGGCGGCGGATCTGCTGCTGGGGGATGAGGCCGTTTGGGAAGGCGGTGCCCGGGAGCTGGGAGTGGTTGAGACCGTTGACGACGGGGGGGCCGGCGGGTCTCTGGGGATTTGTATGCTGCATGCTATGGGCCTGCTGCATGAGGACTTGTTGGCGGTTGGATTGATTTGTGCGTTGGAGGTGGAGCTGATAAAACTCGGGATTAGGGCCGGTGTTCAGATTTTGGCCTGCACCGAGGAGGCTCATGGGGGCGTTTGAGGTCTGGCCGTTTTGGAACATGGCGGGCTGGGGCGGGGGGCCCTGGGCAGGCTGGCCATGGCCTTGTTGGGAGGGGAGGAAGTGCTGGCCGGGCATGTTGAGCATGGGGTTTGTGGGCAGTCCCTGGCGGAGCATGTCTGAGGATGTGTTCATCGGGAGGACAGGAGCGAGCGCGGGG
>NW_012133433.1:15802-23971 GCF_000313525.1 Fibroporia radiculosa | reverse complement strand
TCTGCTAGGCTACCCCAGACGTGTCGAAGACACGTCTGGGTACGAGACCAAGTATTTGGGGGTTTCAACCAATCACAGGCGGCTTAGGCGCTGTTTCAATTTTTCTGATTGGCTGCTTACACCTTGGCCTTCTCTGACTTCTCCATAACTTCCTAAAAAACAATCAAAATAGTGAAAATGTCATGTATTCAGCCCGAGCTAATACTGGAACTACTAACAACACTGAAGTGATAGAGTACACCATTCAACAAAATTCAGCGCATGTTGGTTTCCCCGTCCCGCCTTGCAGCAGAATTGCGCAAGCTCTTGCAGGAAGGTACTTATCCCGAGGACCACGAAAAGGTCTGCGCCAGGAGAGATGGACAATCTCTTCCTCTCCTTCCCTCGGGGCTTACCTTTAATCCCTCTGACTTGGATATTTGGCTTAAGCTGGAACCCAGTCAGAACATTTCTAATCGACAAAGTCGGGAAGCAAGAAACGTCGAGACTCACTCGAAACCATTTGACTGATGGTGTGCACGCTATACTAGGCTTCAATCTAAAGAGATTCGGTGAGTGCTAGCACAAATGAGAATTGAAGAAAAAGAATAAATAGAGAATAAGGATAGAGAAAGGAAGAGAGAAGATAGGAAACATAGCGAGCATAGAGCATAAGGGGAAAGCATATGCGGTATCGGTTTGAGGATGCCAATAGATAGTAATAAGTTACTTTAGGTGAGCGCAGGGAAAGCGAATGACGAACGTAAAATCATCGCGCTTTTTATGCAGGACGGAATGTGGCCATTCGTTAGCCTGATGTAATCTGGGGACCATCTCATGGCCCAGGAATATAAGGAATACCACCAATTTGGGAGAAGGCCACATAGGATGCAATGATGGATTCCCAGGCGGGCATTTGCCCACATTTTTCCCATCCTCTAGCCGTCCGACAGAGCATAGGGCCAAGAACTTGCAAAATTATATCTGATACAGCCGAGAAACGTCTTGTTTACACGGAGCCCTCTCCCTCGCTCAGTCGTTTCCCGTTTTCTATGTCCCCCCCGTTCATGACGTCCACGCCTTGCGCCTCCGCTAGACACATTGAGTCAATTTAGCAATCACGTACTCATTCGGATCACGCTCCAGAGACTCACCCTCGATCTGCTTCACCGGTCCCGTGAACCACCGCCGCGCGCTGACGAGCCAGAAGCCGAGGCTGTATGTGACGACGATGCCGACTGCGACGATGGCATAGTTCAGTGTCTGCGAGTTCACCGGGTTCTCCTCCGGCAAGACGAACGCGATGGTGATGAAGATTATCCAGAGCACAGCGCCCGTTGCGATGGGATATGAGAACGCGCCGAGGTGGAACGGTCCACGCACGAAGCGCGGCGCATAGATGACCCGCAGTGCGATGGGGATACCTAGATGTTAGAGATGTGAGTCATATTTTAAACCGGCAATAGCAAGGGGACTCGCGGACTAACCGTAGGATATGTACAGCCCAATGGTTGCGATACTCGTTGCGGCGGAGAAAGCGACCGCGCTTCCTAGACTCGGCAGACCGAGGATGAAGCTCAGTGTGCAGGCCAACCATACTGAAAGGTGAATTTCCATCAATAAGCTCAAACATGTGGACATGCGGCGTCGTTCCTCGTACCTGTGCGAACGGGTGACCTGCGCTTCTGGTCAACCTTGTGGAAGAACTTGTGTCCAGGGATGCCGCCGTCCCGCGCGAACGCGTACATCATCCGACTGTTCGACGTGACTGAGAACACCCCGCACCAGAATATGGCACCGATGACGATGACCTGCATTAGGCGCGTACTCACGTCTTCAGTCCCGATCCACCACATCAAGCCGCATATATGCGCTTACCATGAGGACAATCGCACCCTTCTCGCCTACAGTGTCCAAGAAAATCTGTGCGATGGGTTCACCAGAGGGTGGGGCGAGCGTGGTTTCAAGGTCTTGAATCGAGAAGAGCAGAGCGAGGATGAGAAACCATCCAAGAACAGCGGACACTCCGATGGCCATGACGATACCGAGAGGCCCCGACATTGCAGCATTATGGGTCTCTTCAGTCATCTACAATAAGAATACACATTCATTAACCGTGCCCTGCACCAAGATTGGACGATTCACGCACATGCGCACTTGCATCGTACCCTGTAGCAGCAGTGAGTTTGATGTCCTTGGAAAGCCCACAGATAGGACATACCCAACAAGGTATATTGTGCCATGAGGATCCCAATGATCACGACATATGCTGGGCTCGCGCGCTGGGCCCATCCAACGCCGTCCACGCCGGTACCATCAATGAACGTCTGAAAGACAAAGTGAGCAGACTGGTGTGTCGGCGCCGCAGCAAGGACAGCGATCCCAAGCGCAGTCGTGCCTAGCGCGTTCCACCACACGGAGACGTTGTTCAGGTACCGCAGAAGATGCACGCCGAACGTGTTGATCAGACCCTGTGCAGAGAGCACCGCTGCGTATATTCCAATCGTCCGCGGCGCTGACGGCACGAAGGAAGTGTTAAACGTGGCGAGTGTCGAGATGAATGTTGCACACGCGAAGCTGTTGTACATGTCAGTCTATGTTGGATGGGTGCTGCGCCTTGACGATGATGCCTCACCTGATGCCGGTTGTGACAGCGACTTGGCCAAGCAGATTGAACCATCCGGTGATCCAGGACGAGAATGCTGCATGTTCTGGCTTGCATAGCATGGCGGCCCAGAAGTACGGCCCACCGCTGGTGGGGTGCGCACTACATATTTCTGTCGAAAAGATTATGGCCGCAATGAGATACTAAATTAAACAAACGTACCAGCCATCGACAAACCGACTAACATGGTGGAGCATGCTAGGAGATGCAACTGTGTCTGGGTAAGCTATTCCTCTCATAGGTCGTGTGATGCACTCACCCACGACTATCCAGCCCCACACCATCACTGCGGGTCCTCCTGTTGTCTGTACGTACAATTTGAGAAGGAAACAAATTAGAATATAAGACAAGTCCCCACCAAACCATACAGGAAGAGTGAACTAATGCCGGTGATCACGCTAATGATCGAGAACGAAACACCAAAGTTCTACGAGGCTCAGCTCATTCCTCTCGAACGAAACTCTTCAGACTCACCTGCATCAAGCCTAAGTCTCTCCTACAAAGCCACGCTATGTCATGTTTGAACGATCAAAGGGGAGGGCAGCTCACTTTAACTCCTGCTTGTAGCCCATCCTGGCCAAGCCGGCCTCATCTTGGTTGCTCTCCATGACGGTGCTGGTCCCCGAGGCATCCTTTGCGCCCTTATCGTCTGCCATGGTCGTAGTGAAGAAGAGGATACAAGACGCTAGAATTCATCGTGCGATAAGCCGAGTACTTAGTCTATTCGCATATTGGTTCATAACACGCAAATAGCACGGATCCAAAATGATGCGGAATGTCCGCGCATGCAGTGAGTATGTCGCTGATGATGATCGTCCGCTAGCCCGGCACACGCTTCGGGAGTGCAATGCACGTTTCATACTCTACAGCGCAGAAGCCAGTGGAGCCACCCTAGTAGGGGTCCTTTCGTTTGCCATAATAGTCGACCATACGTCGCTTACACGTCTTATCGTAAAGGCGTGAGACGAAGAACATCATTTCAGGTGTCAAATCTCTAAGAGTACCCACATGATGATACAACAACGGCACCATCAACTCTGCGAACGCAAACTTGACGCCAACTGGCCATCCCATCATTCGTACTCTCTGACAATGAGCAGGCTCAGATACACGTTACCTCTCCATTCGACATCTTTACTTGGCGAGGAATTCAATTGAGGCTCTAGCTACTATACAGATACCAGATACGGGACACCGCTCGCAGCTCACCTCTAGGTATCACCGGCCGTTCCTCACCAATCAGGTAGCCCAAATTTTTATACCCCACGCGTAACAATCACGCACGGGAAATAATAGCATCAGGTTAGAGGTTACTTCCGTGATCATTGGCTTGTTGACCAGCCCGAAGACGGTCTCGGACAATCCTGACGCTCGCCTGGCTATTGACGACCAGGTTTCCGGATCGGTCTCGTTCTAGGTTGACTTTGTTAGATACCTCACTGCGCTTCATTTCTACTTCCTCAAGCCTCGGGGCCGCACACAGGCGCAGAGCATACCAATGGGTGCTGATTTCCAGTACACAGTTGGCGCGCTATCAGATTGGGGGCCGAACACATTATGACGACTCTCAAAACACTCAGATATCTGTGTGTGAATATGGGAGGATCAACGCTTGCCTCGGATGAACAGTAAGCTGGTGCCGCTCATCGACTCGAAACTTGTCTTGCTCCACCAGCATGTCCCAATAACATGTGTTATGTGTGTTCTACGGACCTCAATCGTTTCAAGCCATTGTCTCAATCTCGGCTTTGGTCGCTTTCGTCTTGCACTGTTTTTAGCATGATAGCAGGTATAATATTCTCAATACCGCATGTAGATCTCGACCTGTATACCTTAGCCACAAACGATCGTCGGGATCGCAAACGAATGTCTGGTCCGACAGAACGTCTGTGATGCTTGGTGCATCTCAGACTATAGCCGCCACACTTGGTATGCCTTGCTATGCGCAAGTAGGTTGAACATGTCACCGGAGTCGTATCGCTGAGTTCAGTACTGTGTCAGATACAAATGAATCAGCTACTTGAAAGAACGTAAAACGAAAGGGTCGTGCTCCACGATCCGTTCATGGAGCTCAGCTTGATGGCTGTTACTGAGACTCCAGTTTGGAGGAGCGTTGTCGGAGGACTAAAAATGGGACAATTTACGTCCCGGTCCTTGTTCGGGAATTGCGACATCACGGTAGACAGGGCGATAAGTGTTTGTTAGAGTGGAGGATGTTTTCAAAGGTCTGGATGTGAGACAAGAAATGAGATATGGGCAGTCACTGACTCTGATATATAGAGTCACTAGTAGCAGGCAAGGAAGGCTATCAAATAGACCTTATCCCAGTTGTCTTACGTCACCATAGCAATGATCCAGAGAATATCAGACCTATGATTTGCCGGTCTGATTATCACTTGCTGTGCTCATCACAGCCAGAAGAATATCGCAAGAGGAACTGTGGGTGCGTGCAAATTATATAATCGGCGTTCGCGCGAAGGTTTACGCTGGCCGAATGGCTCGGCATCCAAGACGTCATACGGCCCGGCCTCGTCCCGTGGTGCCAGTGCCGCACTACTGCACAGTACTATTTTCATTGACCGTTCTATGTAGTCGAACGGCGGGCTTGTCTCATCCAAATATAAAGCCTCAACCACGACTTGCGCGCATATATTCGTGCTCAGATGTGGACATACGATTACAAACATAAATTCGAACTAACGATAATCCTCTTGTCTCCGTCAGACTGCTAGGGCCTTGGAGGAACGCTGCGAGGCCGTCCTGCTACGGTCGTCGTCACACTCCACCGCCTGGGAGATGTATACCGTCGTAGGTTGCATAGTAAACGATTGATTGCCAAGAATCCTAGATGTGAACTGTGCGGCTGCGAACGTAGAGATGGACTGTGGCGCCTTCTGCTCCCAGCCCATCCCCACGCGAACGTTGATGAGCATGAATGAAATTCCAGCAACGATGCAGATCGTCTCATTGCTCAGGAATTGCAGGTTCGAGTCGACCTCATAGCTAACCAGGAAGAAGATCGCCCAGATCCTATTGGACGTTAGTCAGGTGCTCAGGACAGAGTAGGCTGCAGTTGAACGTACGTGTATATTGCAGAACTTTCAACGATGATGGCGAGTACGGACTAGGTGACGTATATCTCTGAGCCATTAGACACGTTGGTAGATGTTGCTGCTCACCATGAGATTACTATTCTTGTGTCCTTCGATTTGAGCATTGATGCGCCAGATGCGCCAGGCGATCATGGCTGTATGGGTGTTTTGTACGTGCTTAGAATACTGTTATCGAATTCGAGGAGCGGACTCACTGGTGCAGTACAGGTTAGTGCTATAGCATTGATATTAGTGGTGGTTTGCGAATTGAGAGTAAACACAATGACTCACCAGAGAGTGAAAACTGAATCGCTAGTCAGCCAGCGACCCAGGTCTGTGATAAATATATTCTGGCCCATATGAAATCGGGTCATTTGATACAAGACGGCGATCCCGCACACTAGACAGAGTGTGAGTCGACAGATCGTCTACTATGATATTTCAAGCGTACCCAGCAGGCCAAAGAGGGTGCACAGAGGGATTATGATGACACGCTTGCTGTAACCCCATATGATCCACATGCGGTATATCTAGCATGTCAGACAAGCTTAATCCATTATTTTGCAGTTAGGCTAGCGTCAAGACCGACCATCATTGCATCGTTCACTAGCAATGTGAATATGAGCGCACCGCTCTGAACCACTTCCGATGGCTGAGCGATGTCCGCATAGAAGAGCAAAGGACCCTGTGGATAGGTAACGAATGCCATGAATATGCGTATCACGACGAGAATCCAATGCTATGCGAAGCGAGTCAGTCATCTCTACACGGAAAAAAAAAACTGCATAGCTCACAATTGTATTAGATATGAATATTGCAACATTGGCAACAATGAAGGTCATGATCGGTGTCCATGGCTGACTACTACAAATCCGCCCGCCGAGCTCCCAATAACGTTTGATGAGCAAGTACAAAGACACTGTGGAGAGGACGAAAAATATGCCATAAAAGAAGCTTTCAATGCAAACTGTGGCGATATTGACGGGGATTAGCGCTACTTGGCCCATTGCGAGTCTCGGAGTGGAGCAGTAGTTGAAATGCTAGAGCCTCGGTGAATGACCTGAGAACGAGTATTTGACCGGAACAGAGTAGGGAGTAGACACGTTTTGCGAACCTGCGCCATGATACGAGCACGTAAATTGACCCACCTTATCAACACATACTATTCTGCGCGCGTCTTTGACATGCGCCAGATGCAACGAGGCTGGCAGATAGCCGCCGAGAATCACGGAGATGGCATTCAAAAGATCCCCATGATGATGAGTTTCGGCGCCGGTCCTTCCATAGCATCATGGCATCATGGCTCGACAAGCTGACTCCAACCGCCTCGCCAGACTTTCCCCCACAAATGCGAACAGTGGCCGCTGTGGTGAGCATCGAAGCCTGCAGCTGCCATGAGACAAGTGTGAGGAGTCTGCGACGCATATAACAGGAGAGCAAGGCTCTGCCTGATTGGCGACATGAATCTAGTTGCTTTTAGTGTCTGATGCCGAGTTGAAAACGCGGTGGACTTGGACATTTGGCATCGCTCCGGGCAGTGCTGGACGATGATATCGCTGTGAGTGCTAAGCACCAAGTATTGTGCATGGGCGCTTGAGCGTCATTTGCGGGAGATATCGCGCAGAACCAAAGCACTGCGCAAGCCCATCCAGAGGGCTGGCGCTGAAGTCCGCAATATCGGGGGAAATTAGTCATTCCAAGGAGAGTCATATTGAAAGCTCGTTCTAAACATTTCCATCTTCATCTTTCGCAGTCGAGATTCCCTGCCTTCCGTCGCTCTGCGCGTCACCCTTGATCCCTGCGGCTGCTATTCCCACTCCGCTCGTTGCGACGGCCACATTGCCAGCCGCCGCGCCGACGTTCTGCACACACTCACCCATATTCTCCAGTACCTCTCTCGCTTGTTCGCCATGCGCATACTCAATGCGCAGCCCTGCGGTATCTGAGACCGCAGAGCGTACCTCCGCGGCGCCCGTGCTGAACTCACCCGTAGCTATGTCAGATGCATTTGAAAGCGATATGAGTGTCTCTGACGGAGAGGAGGACGCTGTGATGTGCCCAGCAACCCATGCACCGGCCTGACCAGCTACGGAGCCGACAGCGTCAGACATGCGGCGGGCAGCAGAGGCAAGCGTCGCGGTGCCGGAAGCAGTGCTGTTCGCAGCAGATTGCAAAGAGTCGGGAATATTTGTCGGGGACGTAGTGGGCGAGTCCTCTATGACGAAACTGATATCTTTGATAAACTGGAGCTCCAGATACATTAATGTAATACCTCACTTCGCTGTGGAAGCTCTGACGTTCTGGGCCAAATCTGCGGTGTCCTCTCGCACACTCTTCCCTACCTCATCTGCTGCAGCCTCGACGCCTTCCTTCAGGAGACCATGGTGAATGAGGATTTGTTCAAACTTCATCTGCAGCTTCTCAAACGCAGTT
>NW_012133433.1:9914-15560 GCF_000313525.1 Fibroporia radiculosa | reverse complement strand
TCCCCCCCCCCCCCCCCCCCCCCGCCGATCTCTGGCGTAAACACATACGCTCTCAGGTCGTTTTCCAACGTGCCAAAGACAGTCGTCGTGAACAGGGGGAACGCGGCTGAGCCTACAGTCAACGTCAAAACTGGTGTATGGCCGGCACCGTCAGGTGCAGGGGTTGTGGGAGCAGTAAGCTTTGCCGACTCCGTCAGGATCAACGTGAGGTTTCCTTTGCCCAACTCTACGCTTGACTCGCCGAGGATGTGGACTGCGGCGACGTCTGGGATTGAGACGAGGACGTCGGGTGATGGTGTAGCCTCGGTCGACATTACTTTCTGTGTATGTTCAGTGGAAATTTCCCCGAGTACGACTGAAATATTCTCGTAAGACGACCTGACGAAGAAATCTGAGAGATGGGAAGGAAGGCGATACGATTGAGCTTGAAAGATGAATGCTCCACAATGCCTAACCAACTTAGCCCCAATTATGTCATACCACCTAACCCTAATATGGGGGCTCTCTAGCCGCTTATCCAGGCCATTAGCACTAGAATAGCTTAGCAGTATAATGTTATTCAATTAGCCGAAAGACACAACGCCGTTGCAATGGCACGATTAGCAAAAACTCAGGGTTGAAGAGACAAGAGCGTTACTTGCTAGGGGCTCTAAACAAGCGACACTCAGTACTCACGCATAATGTAGGAGGCAGAAGTTCGTTTGCGTGATCTATGATCTCCGCAGATATAATAGACCCCGTCCAAGAGGCGTGTAGCCGTACAAAAGTCAAAACGTGTACACATCGACATCGGTCATGTCTCCGCTCGCATGTGCTCTTGACTGAAACAGATATCGGTGCATGAGCACCATCTTTACAACCTTAAAGCTGTACATACCTTCATTCCAATTATCCTTTCGTCGTCAATCATAAAACCGGAGTAATCGAAAGCACCCATCCTCTGAGATTCCCAGTAGGGCAGAGAGGTTACAATATCATGCTTGAATACAGCACCTGCGGGCACGGTGGATGGTTCCGCCCTCATATGGTATTTGGCCCCGAGTTCTTCGGCTCTCTCCTGAAAAGTAGGATCGTTTGTGAAATCGTCGATACGCTTTGGGTGCACATTGAAGTCCAGAACGCGCAAGGTGCGTTCCGCCTTGCCTACATCGGTGTGTAGATGTGGCAGCACAACTCGCTGGCCATGCACATACCTTCAAACAGGGAAATTTATCACAGCACTCAGGAATGAAACACCAGTCGCACGCACCGGAGCCACTGGAACGAGATATTATCCTCCAATAATAGTCTTGTATGGTCCGGACCCCAGGTGTACCACGGCCGGATCTCATAGTTCCACGAGCTTCCAGAGCGACAGTCCGTCGGAATAAAGGAGAGCAAGAAACGATTGTGTACAAACAGGTGAAACCGCGGGGCTCGAAAACCATACAGCAATGTCATGAAGTGTATCCGGGAGTCTCGTGAGACTGCGAATGGTTTGTTGGGGGTGGTTGCGTGCACGAAAGGGCCAGAGTGAGTGGAAAACTGTTGCAACTCACGCCCGAGTCTCACAGGAGGGAGCTGCAGTGTTGCGACATGAGCCGGAGCACGGGTGGCTGTGTCACCACCAAAAGCGTATAGCTCAATCGTTCCCATGTCCCGAGTTGTGGTCAACATGAACGCCCGGTTTGAGAGGAAGGAGAAATCCCATGTTCCGGGAGGCAAGTCATCCATATCGCAGCACTGAGATAACGTGAGACAGTGAGGGCATGCACCAATAGCATACGCACCACGAGGACTTCGCCAGTCTTCCAGTTCCAGATAGTTAGCCATGGTCCGTGCATCCAGTAAAAGGTCCCGACGACATCATCGACGATTTGGGTAAATGCGGAACCCAACTCAATCGGAAGAGGGGCGCGCAATTCGAGACCTTTGGCCTCTGGGTGCTTCTCATTCGTACTTATTGTTCGAATATGGACTTTGAGTTCCAACCCTTGCTCATAACTGCACGTCCATCAGCTATCTACGCGAAGTTCCGACACTATGCAGACTCACCCTTCGTCGGAATCCACGAGAGCCATGATATCCTGCGATGGGTCTATCGCAAAGTCTCGTGTGGCTACACCTAAGTCCTCCCTGACAAGTCTCGTCGGCCCTTGTGTGCGCGTCGGCAACTTCACAGTGATAAGGTGACGCGAGCCGACAAACTGTGCCGCTCCCATGGACTTGGCGAACACACCACTGACCAGCTCGTACGCCTGACATGCGCCCGGGATGGGCACTGGGACCGCCGTCGTCCAGTCGAGCATACGCCACCGTCGACGGCGATCGAGCAGTAACTTCAGGCGCTCGGCGATGCTCAGCATACCCGGCGGGCCGTCAGCCATCCCATCAGCAGCGAGCTCGATCTTGTACCGTAGCTCGGCGGAGTCTTTGATCGCCACTCGAAATAGTCTACACACCTGAGCGTGATATTGTTAGGTTTCAGTAGCGGGTGGTCAGTGCACTGGGCATACCCCAGTACATAATACCAGTCCTCGATAATCGAGCAGTTTGAGCACTTCGAGGATAAGCTCTGGCGGGAGGATGAGGACAGACATGGGAGCAAGAGATTAAGGTCGTCGTGAGTAAGCTAGCAGCATGATCCGCATTGACCATGGAGGTCGCGATGCAAGAACCGTGGAAATTTGACCAATAGATGATAAGCGAGATTTTTACAAAATTAACATTAACTTCATGATACACTATATGATCCTTGAATACTGTATTAACGAGGTAGGCAATAAGTCGTTATCAAGCTTAGACACACCTATATCTCCTCCAAAAGTATGCGCTAGCATCCGCCCGGATATATCATACTCGTCTATCTATTAGGATAAAGACTACGATTCATCATCTTCGTCCAGCATGCCGGCCAACAAGCCAGCCGTCTCGTCGACGGGGGTCTCGTAGACGGCGAACGCCGTCTTCCTCTCAGCCTCAGCTTCTGCCCGCTTCCCTTCTGCAACTTTACCAGCAGACGTCCAGCCTTTACCTCGGTCGGCGAAGACTTCTGGACTTCGATCCAATAGCATGTCGAGTTCTTGGTCGCTTATGACGCTCGCCTTCCCCACAGCAGTGTCTGGGACCACTCGAATCTGCTCGCCCTCGAGCCTGAGTAGAGCCGCTGCCATCTCGGCCATAGTCTCTGGCCTGCTGCGACCCGATGCCAACGTGGGAGACTTGAACTGACCTAAGACAACAGTGAATGTGAGTATAGATTAATGGCTGGGTAACAGTGACACGGCACCTTTGGCAATAACAAGTGCTTCCAACTTTCGTTTCTCCTTAGCTCGCTGCATGATCTTCCCCTCTATTGTATGCGCGCTAACCAGACGAAATATTAGCACGGGCTTTGTCTGACCAATGCGGTGTGCGCGGTCCTGTGCTTGTAGGTCCATTTGTGGATTCTAGCAACAATGTGAATGTCGTGTACTGTCACGAGCATTTGAGCAGACGTACCCAATCTTGATCATAAAATATGACTGTATCTGCCGCAACTAGGTTCAGACCAAGTCCACCAGCTCTAGTGCTGAGCAAGAAGAGACGGGGGGCATCTGGAGCATCGCCTCCATTTTGGAACCTGCTGACCTCCTCTCGTCGCTCGGACATCGACGTGGAACCGTCGATGCGACATATTGACCATCCTTTAAGCTCAATCGCCCAATCCTAGCTCACCTATGTTTGAATACCTTCACCCATAGCTAAGCACGCTACATACGTACCTCAATAATGTCAAGCATCGTGGTGAACTGGCTGAAGAGCAGCACTTTGTGCTTTCTGAGGAACAGCTCCTCAAGCAGCCGATCTAGGATCATCATCTTGCCACTTGCACTGACGAGCTCTTCGTTCAATATAGGCTGATGGGTATCGGGATCGGCCGGCCAGTTGAAGAGGAAGGGATGAGAACAGACTTTTCGAAGTTGCATCACGGTGTTCTGCAACTTCATGTTGTTCACCTTTTTCACTGAGTGTAGAGTCAAATCTCAGCCGCCTGAAACACATCAACAAATGACACTTCAAATACATACCCATCGACTTGCGCTGCCAGTCGCGGCCAAGGTCTTCCGCCTTCTCCTCCCTCTCTTTCTGTCTCTGAGCCTCGAGCTGCCCAGACTCTAGTTTGGCAAAATACTCGTCGTCATCCCCATCAACAGCATAATCTTTCCTCTTGGAGCGCCTAGTACTCATTCGTCCGTTTTTCTTCCCACCTTCAAGCTTCGCTTTAAGGGACACTTCCTCCTCACTATCGCCATCAAGTTCGACGACGGACGCTTTCTCTTTCTTCTCTTTCTCCTGCCCCTCCTTCACTAGCAGAGCCCGGAGACCTCCGTTGACAATAGCGTCATATACTTCGCGCTGGCGCTCGCTCAGCGGGGCATAGAGTACATATTCCTTCTTTGGCGGGAGGTTCGTCTCCACATCGACTTTGAGCCTTCGGAGCAAGAATGGACGCAAGATGGAGTGGAGCGAGTGGATCAGCTGGGAGGAGCGCGACGCCGAGAGCGTAGCCTGCAGCACCGGTAAATTGAACCTGTCGCCAAATAATGAGCGATTGCGCCCTGGATCAGATGGGGCAGAGAACTCACCATTCTTCAAAGGCCTCGAGATCAGAAAACACGTCCGGCAGCACAAAATTGAGCAATGCCCACAATTCAGCGAGGTTATTCTACGATGTCACACGGGAAATGAGCTTGACCATACATGTGGAATCTATGATTGATACCACGCACATGCAATGGGGTGCCCGTCAATACCATTCGGGCAGCCGAATTAAGTCTTTTGATGTCTCGCATGAGTTTGCAATCCATGTTCTTGAGCCGGTGGCCTTCGTCCACGACAATGAAGCCCCAGTAGTATTCAGCAAGATGCACGCGATCCTTCATCAACATCTCATACGTCGTGATCACCACGGGGAAATTCGTATGCTGGTTTGACGGGAGCTTGGGCTTACCCTTACTGGGCTCCTCGTCCTTCTGCTCAGTAGAGACTGCTCCACGTCGCCCCTGCATGCTTCGCCTCGCCTGTCGCTTCGGTTCCGCTTCTACTTCATCATTCGAATCAACGGTCTGATCTCGTCTACCGCCCTTTCTGCATGTGGCGGATTGATCATCATCACCGTCACTGTCTGGTCGCGGTCTTGTGCGGACAGCGCCCCTGGTAGTCCTCGCCTTTACAGCCTTACCTCTGGCAGCTTTCTTCCTACCCCGCGGAGCCGACGCAGGCGCAGGCGGCATCGTCCCGTCTCGTCCAAACATTCTGTTCTGGTACTTCATGTCCTCTTCCGAGAAAACCATCCTAGTGCGCCGCAGCTCCACGCGCTCGTCAGGGGACCCGTGATACATGACGACGGGAATCTGCAACGCGCGTGTGACCACGAATGAGTGCATCAGGCAACTTAGAATCTTGCGCACAGAGAAGGGCACGCGCACCTCAGGCGCAAACCTACGAAATTCCTCCACCCAGTTGTTTAACACGCTCAGCGGACAGACCACCAAGAAAGGCGCAACGGTGCGCTCGCGCAAGAATGCGTGGAACGCGATCGTCTGCAGGGTCTGTGTGCGCTCATCAGTTCACCACAGCGCACCGAGACACAAGGGTGGAGCACATGCCTTGCCCAAACCCATC
>NW_012133433.1:7248-9712 GCF_000313525.1 Fibroporia radiculosa | reverse complement strand
GGACGCACCGAGGATACCGGAGATTCCGCTCTGGTACAGCCCAGCCATCCATGCGACGCCCTCCAGCTGGAAGTCCTTGAGCGTTGCGCCAGTTATCAGAACTGACTGCTCGAATCCTTGCTCTGTCTCTGCTGGCGATTGCTCTCGTGCAGCATCGTCCTCCCTAACCTTCATACGCTTGACGGCTTGCTCATCCTCCACATCTTCGCGCGTCCGTTTCTTCGTGTTGTGTGTACGGCCCTTGCCGGAGTGCAGGGCCTCGGCGGTCGTGGTAGCGTTGGACGCGCGGCGTTGACGCTGTACGCGAGTCACACGCACCCTGTCCATCTGCTGCTTGAGTATGGAGACATAGGCGGCGGACTTCTCGAGGAGGCTAGAGAGCATGCGCACGCGCGCCTCGGTGTCCTGGCGTGTCGATAATCAGCGCTGACTACAGTCGGTTAACAGATCCTCTCACTTCGTCAACTGATTCGTCCTCCTGGCCCTGTATCTGGTCCTTTGTGCGGAACGACGCGTGAATAAGCGCGTTGTGGCAAACAAATTTCTTACGCACCTCCGGCTCTGTATCGCCCTCTGCGGCAGGAGGACTTGACGCGGGCGGGGATTCTCCGGTTGTTCCTATTGTCACCACTGACACCGGCGAGGATCCACGCGACGACTGCGACAACGTAAGTCCTCTCATTGCCACTAGATTGCTCTAATTGAAATGACTAGGCTTGATGTTGTGTTTCTTCTTATAAAAATATGGCTCCTAGTGTGTTTCGGTATGCTCAATTAGAATATCTATTGAAGATACAATGAAATGAAACGCATAGTTAGCAAAGAAAACGTGCTTACCCGCCCTTCGACTTCGACTTCGACTTCGCGACCAACTCAAAGTCGACTTGAAGTAGACAGGCGCTCAGACGCGAACGCGTCTGACTGTCACGGTATCACATGAACGTGACAAGCGTGATGCCAGCGCCTCTGCGGCCAACTCATTCATCTCAGTGCCCACCACCTCAAAATTCCAATCACCGAGCTTTTGGACCCGGTTGTTGTAGATCCACTATGACTTTCTGGCGGTCTCCCCTACCAAAATATGACGCATAAATAAGCTGAGAGTTCAGCGCTGAGTAAGAACTTGCAAAAGCGGCCCGCGTCGAGACTTACACGATCCAGAGATAGTCCGATCACCGGCGGGGTAAAAGTTCACAAGAAAGCCGGCCCCCTCCTAGGCAAAAGACTCCTTGCTCGAGCCAAGCTCAACACTCGTCCATAACCACGTTCGACTCGTGCCTGCCAAGTTCAGCCCTCGAGATCACCCAGGAGCCTGTGTGACAAGATGTTCAAAGTGAGTTCTCGCGCGCGCTGCTTACACCTTAGCATATTGACGTCTAGTTATAGCCCGCTCCTACTGCATATGCTGATGCGCCATACGCCGTACGCCGTGCAGGGCAATGAGGCCCGCTCTCTGCTCAGGTGACGGACATGCCTTATGGGCGTCCTAGGGTTGCCGCCTCCAGGCCCTGCAATCTCATCACACTGCGCAGAAGAAGAAATGATATTGTCTTCATATCCTTCTGGAAAGTACAAGTTTGGAATGGCTATTCTCGTCACTGTGTTGGCGCTGGACACGCGGCGTTCTGCAGGAGTGGCGGTCCATTGGCGAATGGTGCGCATATAGCCGCGCAGACGGTGTGTCTGAACCGTATATGTGAGCATTGCGCACGATAAGTATTTGTTGACACTATAGAAGACAGGCAGCGGTTAAACAAGTGGTTTCCGCCGCGCCTGGCCGCCGGCTGGGCTTCCCTCGGAGAGGCTGTGAGCTCCTGGACCGATGATGAATCTTCCGGTTATTTTTGCTCTCATGGTGCGTATTTCGTTTGACTTGAACGGCGTAGCATGTAGGGCGTGATCCGTGCCACGGCCCTGCATAAGCTACGGCCTTGGATCATACTGTGCATAATACTGGGCGCGTACATGCTTAGTAGTCAATGCACCCTATTCATGCTACTGCTGTATTAATATTCTTGCCTGTATTCTCCATCTAGGCCTCCGCCGCAGATGTTCTAAATGCATCTGTGCAGAAATCTGCTCCCCTTGTGAACAGCGGCCTGTCCCCGAATGGTCCCACATTGCGCATGAGAGGACAGGCTCACCCAGTTCAGTGGGTACCTTATCGATGGCTTTCCAATGTCTATCTATTGCAAGCAAATGATAATCTCTTTGCTGTGATCCCCTTTATAGTGGGTACACTCTATTCAAGTTGCTGCTGTATCAATATTCTCGCCTGCATTCTCTGTTCAGGCTTCCGTCGCACCAATTCTGAATGCCATCTGAACAGCTCCCCCCGCAGACAACATCCTGTGCCGGAATGGCCCCACAAAGCGCATGGTTCTGTCAGAATTTTGCAGTTGTGACCCACCGTAGAAATGATCACTCCCCACCGGTTATCTGGTGAGACTTCACTGCGACCGGA
>NW_012133433.1:5898-7095 GCF_000313525.1 Fibroporia radiculosa | reverse complement strand
TTGGAGGTACGCGGCCCGCCGTCATTGCAATGCTGACCGGGCGTCGACGGACGATCCGCATCCATGACTGCATTCCGCCTGTGCCATGGGCACTTGGGGTCTTGGCGCGTCGGGTAATGCTAGGCGGAGGGCGGATATGGGCGTAGCGGGCGGGAACTATACGGTCATCCGCGATGCGAGGCATGCATTCGGCAAGCTTGTAAAGCCAGCGGTGACACTAGGGACCTCTAGCCATGGACGACGGCGGATGGTCCGCTGTCGGTGCGTCATCTATTTTCCCAGGGCCAGAGTGCAACTGAATTGGGTTTGCGGCGCTCGGGGAGTCGAGTCAAAGATAGTCGCGGATTGAATTTGGGAGGAGATATTAAATATTTGGATTTAATGTGATGACTTTCTCCGTGGGTCGCGGAGGGGTATGCTATCGAAGCGGATGACTTGTGGGATATTGCGAGCCGAGTGAAGCGAAGTGATACATGGTCGGGCACCGCCTCCGGACATCGCCTCGGCCGCTAGGCGCGCAGACGCGTTGTATTGAGAAAGATCACATGACGTTAAACCCGGTCACAGACTGAGCTGGCCGGGCGAGAGCGGAAGGCGATCTGCCGGGACTAAGATTAGACAACGATCGAAGGGCGGGCAGTGGCAGACGACGTTCCCGCACTCGTGTCGACGAGAACATGCCGTTACTTTTTGCCCACACAAGCCCCGGGCGCAGCTTCCAGGCGCCCCCCGTCCGATATTACTACTCGCTCTTCTCCCAGCGCATGCTCGCCCTGTCCTCCCTCCCTCTCGTCAAGCGTCAGAGTCCTGTTCGTCGCCCCTTGTCGCATCAGCATCAAGCATCGCCTCGGGAGTGACATGTCTAGGCCACGCGACCCACATAGCCGGGCCCCAGCTCCTCCAGCGCCCGCGCCGCAGGCTCATCTACCAACCCCCGCCATCCTATCTCGTCTCCCCGCCTCTCCCGTCGTTCTCTCTCCCATTCCACAGATGGCCCTCGGCCACGCTCGTTCTCCATATCGTCCCGACACGGACGGCGACGCAACTGAGTTGCTTCGCACGCCCGATGCCATTTTTGCCGATGCCGAGTATTCTGCAGGCCAGCGCAGCAACAGGGCAAACAGGCACCTGTCCTACTCTGCCCACTCCGAGTCCACCATCGTCCCTGGAGAGGCAGACTTTGACTTTGAGACGACC
>NW_012133433.1:0-5709 GCF_000313525.1 Fibroporia radiculosa | reverse complement strand
TTTTTTTTTTTTTGCCTCTTGACGACGTCCTACGTCTGCCAGAATGGACCTCTCAGACATCAAGCGCAGGGAGCTTGGTGTGCTGTTTGAAGACTTACGTGTCGTCGGCCTCGGTGCCTCGGCTGCCATCCAGCCAACGTTTGGGTCAGTCCTTAACCCATCCAACTGGCTCTCTGGCATCCGAGACCTACGACATCCAGCCACGCGTGACATTCTCAGTGGTTTCGAGGGCGTAGTCAGACCGGGCGAGATGCTCCGTGCGTACAGTCTTCCCTTCACGTTTGACGTCAATCATGCTGACGCATCCTGCAGTCGTCCTCGGGCGACCAGGAGCAGGATGCAGTACATTCCTACGCACGCTCGCCAATCAGCGTGCAGACTATCACGCAGTCCAGGGCCAAGTGCACTACGACTCACTCTCACCTGCCGACGTCTGGGGCCATTGCCGAGGCGACGTGCAGTATTGCCCCGAGAATGACGACCATTTCCCCACGCTGACTGTTGAGCAGACCTTGGCATTTGCGGCACTCACACGCACTTCTCACACACGATTGGATTCCATGTCTCGGGAAAAGAGTGTGCAGGTCATGACGGACGTCCTGAAATCCGTCTTCGGCCTCCGACACGTGAAAGACACTCTTGTGGGCGATGCCTCCATCCGAGGAGTTTCCGGCGGTGAGAAGAAGCGAGTCTCCTTGGGCGAGACGTTGGCAACACGGGGCCTGCTCAACTGCTGGGACAAGTGCGTGGCTCGATCTGCCTTTCTTACAATGTCCGGACGCTGACTTCGTCGTCTCCCCAGCTCCACCCGTGGTCTCGAGTATGTAATCGATTCTCTTGGTAAAATTTTTGTACCAACACGCTGATTTCCACAGCTCCTCGACCGCGCTCGAGTTCATCCGTGCGCTGCGGACGATCACGAACATTACGCGACTGACCACGATCGTTTCGATCTACCAGGCCGGCGAGCCACTGTATGAGCTGTTCGACAAGGTGTGCATCATCTACGAGGGCCGGATGGCGTACTTCGGCCCTGCGAACCGTGCGCGCCAATACTTTATCGATATGGGCTACGAACCAGCACACCGGCAGACTACAGCCGACTTCCTTGTCTCTGGTACGTGCTTCTCTTGTTTCCCTATCTGCGCCACTCTTCCTGCGGCGCCCGGCGTCTCCACGGTCCTCCTAAATGACCCTGACACGACTTTTTACCGCATATAGTGACCGACCCGCACGGGCGGACGGCGCATCCGGCCAAGGTGCTGCGTGTCCCGCGCACGGCGATGGAGTTTGCAGCGCGCTTCCGCGAATCGTCCATTTCGCTGGAGAACCGCGCGGATATGGAGGCTTACCGTGCCGAGTGCGTTGGGCGGCCAGATCGCGCGCGGGCGTACCTGGACAGCGTGTGCGACGAGCACGCTGCATCACATGCAGGCAAAGGGGGCCCGTATGTCCTCTCGTTCGCGATGCAGATTCGCGCGGTCATGCGCCGCCGACGACAAATCATGCGCGGCGCATTGACGGCCATGGCTATTGAGATCGGGTAAGTTTTGGTTCATGCGATGTTCGCTATAAGTTGTGGCCGCTGAATAGTATGCAACCAGCTCGTTCATCATCTTGTCTATGATTGTGGGGACGATCTACCTTCGGATGCAGCCGTCAACTTCTACATTCTTCTCGCGCGCTGCTGTGATTTTCTTGTGAGTGCATGTTCGAGCTCTATCAAACAGGATGAATATTGAAATTTTATAGCGCGTATATCTGGTCTGGTCTCTCAACAATGGCAGAGATCCCAACTTTGTTTGCACAACGGTCCATCGTCCTCCGGCATTATAAAGCTGCAATGTACCACCCTTTCGTAGAGGCTCTCGCTCTGACCCTGGTTGACATCCCGATTACGTTCGTTACGATGACGGTCTTCACCCTAATTCTGTATTTCCTCGCCGGGTTGCAAGAATCGGCACATCAGTTTTTGTACGTGCGCGTGGCGTTAATACCGCATATATGCAGGTCTAATGGTCTTCCCTGCGCTTCACAGCATTTTCATGCTTTTCGTATTCGTTATGACTATCACGCTCAAGGCATTCTTCCGCACCATCACCGCGTCATTCTCAGATCCTGCGCCTGCCACCGCCGCTGCGGGTGTGCTAATGCTCTTCCTTGTCCTCTATACCGGTTTCCCGATTCCCGTGCCATACATGATACGAGCGCTCTCGTGGATCACATACATCAACGTGTGTCTCCCTCTGCCTATTTCGTGTTTTGTCTAATATCGCTGACCCTATTCGGTGTTCTCTAGCCCCTCAAGTACGGCTTTGAAGCGCTTATGGTCAACGAGTTCTCCACGCTGGAAGCATCGTGCGAGACACTCGTGCCGTCCGGACCTGGGTATGAGAGCGTCTCGATCGCGAACCAGGGTTGTGCCGTCGTCGGCTCGGTCGCGGGCTCGGCGACGGTGTCTGGTATCCGATATGTCGAGCTGGCGTATGGATTCACGTACAAGCACCTCTGGCCCGTGAGTGCCGCCCGATATTTTTGGAAATGTGATTGCACTAACACCATGCGGTCCACTACAGAACTTTGGCGTGTTATGCGCCTTCTGCATCTTCTTCATCGCTCTGTTGCTCCTCATCACGGAGGCGAACACGGGTTCGTCAGAGGAGACGTCGGTGGTGATGTTCCAGAAGAACCAGAAGACATTGGCGCTCGAGGACGCCTTACGTGCGGCTCCAGCGGGCTCCAGCGACGTCGAGAAGGCAAGTATGGGCGGGTCTACGACGGTGTCGACACCGACGGGGTCCGAGATGAAGGAGAAGGCGCGCATGCCCGACGACGTCCCTGGCAGTCCCATCGCGGGCAACGTGTTCTCGTGGCAGCAGCTGAGCTACACCGTCTCGGTCTCGGGCGGCAACTACAGACAGCTGCTCGATGACGTATCCGGATATGTTGCGCCGGGCAAGCTGACTGCGCTGATGGGTGAATCGGGAGCAGGCAAGGTGCGGCGCAGTTGATGTGTTACAGAGTCTACGAGTGGTTCTCACCCCGTCCCTTTGATAGACGACGCTGCTCAACGTCCTTGCTGACCGAGCGGGCGCAGGTGTCGTCAGTGGCGAGCGTTTCATGAACGGTCAGATGCTCCCTGCGGATTTCCAGGCACAAACGTACGTAACTGGTTCTGGCGATTTACGTCGATTTTGTGTATTGAGATATGCGTGCTAGTGGGTATTGTCAGCAGATGGACACGCACGTAAAGTCGGCAACCGTCCGCGAGGCGTTGTTGTTCTCCGCGAAGCTGCGCCAGCCGCAGTCCGTGCCTCTGGCAGAGAAGGAGGCCTAGTAAGTGCTGTGTATGCGCGGTGAAACGCGCGGGACTGATGGGTTCTTCAGCGTGGACAAGTGTCTCCAGATGTGTGGACTCGAGGCGTACGCAGATGCCATTATCGGCACGCTGGGATGCGAGCAGCTCAAGCGCACAACCGTCGGAGTCGAGCTCGCTGCGAAGGTGCGAAATTTCGATGTTTCAGTCGGTGGCCGATAGCTGAGACGGCAGATATACTGCAGCCATCGCTTATTTTCTTGGACGAGCCAACGTCAGGACTCGACTCGCAGAGTGCGTGGGCGATTGTCAACTTCCTCAGGAGCCTCGCCGATCACGGACAATCTATCGTCTGCACGTGCGTTTTCCATGCCATTGTCGTTCAAGGTCAACGTTTTGATGTTTCCAATGATAGAATTCACCAACCTTCCGCTGAGCTCTTCGAGGTAGGGTTTAACGATAATACCTCCATGGGACAACAATATTTATTTTTCATTTTTTCCGTTGCAAGGTCTTCGACAAGCTGCTACTTCTGCGCAAAGGTGGTCAGACCGTGTACTTTGGCGATATGGGCGCGCAGGCTTCGACTGTGATCAATTATTTCGAACGTCATGGCGCTCGGCCATGTGGAGAGCTCGAGAACCCGTACGTACATCAAAGGTGTTATTTTGTTCAGTCTCGCTAAGTTCTTCTCCCAGAGCGGAGTATATGCTGGACGTTGTTGGTGCGGGTGCAACAGCTACGAGTACGGCCGACTGGAGTGGACTTTGGAAGAAATCCAGAGAAGCTGAAAATCTGCAACATGATCTGGAGATGATTCGCGTGCACGGCCGCTCTCAACCACCAAACAAGCCCACGCGTTCTTCAGAGTTCGCAGCTTCTTGGGGATATCAATTAGCTACTCTACTTGAGAGGGATCATCTGACACTCTGGCGAGACCCCGTGTATCTCATTGCGAAGATGGCAGTGAACATTCTCTGTGCTCTGATCATTGGCTTCACGTACTGGAAGCAAAAGAACACCATTCAAGGAACGCAGAATCAGCTTTTCGTGAGTAGTTCTGCTGATTTTAAACCAAATGTGCTAAACAGCTTCTTGCAGTCGATCTATATCTCGACATTCCTTGCAGCACCGGTCGTGGAGCAATTGCAGGTGCCTTTCCTGGACATGCGAAGCATCTATGAGATCCGAGAACGCCACAGCCGGATGTACCGATGGTCTGCGTTGATTACCTCACAGCTACTGGTAGAGATTCCATGGAACATTTTTGGCTCGACACTCTTTTTCGTCTGCTGGTACTGGACCGCTGGTTTCCCAACGCATCGAGCTCCTTTCACCTTTTTGCTATTCGCTATTGTGTATCCGCTTTATTACACATCTTTCGGCCAGGTCAGTACGATGCAGGCTGGATCCTTCCTTCTACTAACTAGATTGCTCTTGCAGGCTTGTGCGGCGATGGCTCCTAATGCTGAGATTGCCGCTCTCATCTTCAATGCGCTGTTCGGTATCATCATTGTCTTGTAAGCTGACTCTTACTGTTGGGGCTGATCTTAAGCTGATCGTCCGCTCCAGTGATGGAGTGTTGCAACCATTCCGCGAACTCGGCAAATGGACGTGGATGAACCGCATCTCCCCTTCGACATACTTTGTAGAAGGTTTCCTTGGTCAAGGTGAATACGAGTGTATAAAAACCGCCTAATATGGTATTCACGTGACGGTATCTAGCTGTCGGAAAGTCGGTCATCAACTGCGCGTCGGTGGAGTTCGTCAAGGTTAACCCCCCGAGCGGCGAGACCTGCATGCAGTATCTGGGCGATTTCATCAACCTGAACGGTGGCTATGTCCAGAACCCGAATGCCACTGATTCCTGCGACTACTGTCAGTACCGCACGACCGATGAATTCTTGGGAAGTCGTAACGTCTTTTATTCTAACCATTGGAGGAACCTGGGTATATTTTGCATTTTCACCATTTTCAATGTACGTCGGGCATTTCTCCTCTTCATGCATCTTGCTGATGCGACCTCGATCTGCGTATAGGTTGTTGCTATTTATGCTATTACGTACTTTTTCCGCGTACGGACTGGGTCTTTCACGGTATGGCTAAGATCCCGATTCTTTGCCCGCTGCAGAACACTCCCACATATATCCAATCCCACTTTGTAATTTATCAGACGGATAGCCAGAAGCTACTATAGAACCCACTTGTATAGTCTTAGTCCCTCATTTGTTCAAATATAATCATCGGGTTCCTCTCCCTGCATAGTGTGAACTCTCATGTCCATTTAAGTAGAGCAGTGGTTCATTCGTATTCAATGTTATCTCCCAGGCTCCTAGAACCGTCCGTCGAGGAGCGTTCTCGTTCCAATCTCTCACTACGGTATTCTGTGCTAA
>NW_012133432.1:101371-117513 GCF_000313525.1 Fibroporia radiculosa | reverse complement strand
CTCGGCGGTCGAGACGTGTATGAGGAACATCCTCGTCAAGATGGGGCTAATTTAAGCCAGGTTCGCCGACTTAAGCCGGGTTGGACGCGCAGCAGGGACTGCTACGACTGGGTAAATGATAGATATCTTCAGAATTTGGTCAACTCTCGCAATCAACCCATTGAGATTATGGACTTGCCGGAAGATGATAGCGGAAGCTTCGTAGTGGGTTCGGATGCGGTCGAGTCCGATTACGATGAGAGAGATGAAGTCGAGAATACGGCTCGTGCGTTGGACGATCTCTCACTTGAGAATGAAGACGTGGACAAGAATGCCTTGGCTTCACGAAAACAGAATATAAGGGCAGCTGGGGTCGCACGGGAGAAGGAACTGTTCGAAGGGCACTGACTGTGATGTCAGACGCTGTAGGATGAGGTTTATGCGTGTGCTACTACATGGTTTACCAGGTATATATTACAGTGGCACTAAGGTCGAGTTAACGTTAGGCGTTCGGTGCGCCCTTGCGAAAGTGAGCGCTTGAGCGACTTAACTGGCCAGGACCTCGGCTAGTCTTAAAAAGCGGGTTCCCTTTTTAGATTCGGTCCGAGACTACTTACAGGAGAGAAAGGGTTGGAACTTGGAAGTAAACGTTGACGTTGAGACGCCTCCTTCAACTAATCAGAACTATAAGCGCTTGTTTGGTCCTATTTGCACGGATCAGAATAAGGAGCTTGCCGATCGTTGTGCCCTCGTTTCGGATGTAGGCTGCTTGCTCTTCAGCCTTGCTCTTACCCGTCGTTGGATCCATGTTTAATCAACTTCCAGTGGAACTCTTCCTCCATATCCTCAGCCACTTGCCCCTCCAAGACTTGAGGAATCTCAAACTTGTCTCGCGTTCCCTTCACACTTTCATCGTTGCCAATGAGGTGACGGTATACCACCACGCGGCCTTGCTTCACGATTATGTGCCTTCTGAAGTTGAATTGAAAGATTTAACATTCGCCAGTCCGGATTATCCGTATCGCGATGTGACTAGCTGGGAATCATTTTGTGGGTATTTAAATCTCTCTTTCTATTCTATAAGCCCTTCGTGGCCTATTCGTGGCCTTTAACTTGATCCGAGATCGTTCACCCATATACACTAAAGGAAACCTTAGCCTGAAGACTTCCCTTCATGATACATAGGGGCTCTTATCAATCCTGCATATCGGCCTGTCAAGCTATATGATGCTTTGACATGTGTGTATCGTGGTTGCCGTCTTTCATGCGCCTGTTGTTGAAGAGACGTGCGGGGGAGGCAATTATGCTGACCTTGAGATACTTCCCTTTGTGATTTTAATGCACGACTAAACCGTGACCATTCCGCTCTATGCAACTTACTTATTTCCATTGACAGGCCGATCCTGTTACCAGCTAGACAAGAATTGGACAGCCCGGGGAACAGCGATGACTAACTTGTACTGCCTTGCCCATCGCGATGTGCATCGAATCAAGGTCGATGAGATACTTGGACTGCTCATTACTACCCACACTAAAGGCGGAATTCGAGTGACTGACGTAAAAACTGGCAAACTGCTGTGGAGGCTTTCTCTGGTGAGTTTTTCCAGTTGTTATCGCACCAGCGACGCTGATTTTACCTACCAGAATTACGTCCGCCCCTATGCCCACCTCGAATATGAGCGTGGGTTCATGATTTTTGATCGCATGACCAACGAGAAAGAAGTGTGGCGGCTCTCAACGAATTGCGACTTGGCCCAGATGACACCTGCATCACCTCCGGACGCGCAGCAGATGGAGGAGTACCAAAAGTCAATCCGGAGGTTCCCTGATATTACGCGCGGTCACTTCCGGCCCTGGGCCCTATTCGGGATTCCGGAGCCCACCACTGCTTACCGGTTTGTATACCCTACACTTGTGACGATGTCGCGTTCTACCGCTTATCTCTGTGATGTCCCAACGGGCCAATTTATACGAGAGATACAGGGTATACAGGATGGAGACGTTCCCTTGGGGCGAATTGCGTACGTTGAGTTGAGTGCGCAGTATGTGTTCGTGTGTGGTATGAGGCAGTTTCGCGTGTTCAGTCGCGCGAATGGGGCGCAGGTCTTGTGGATCTCCAATAATCAGCCAACCTTCGCGCACACGAGGATCCAGCTAGAGGCTGATCAAGATGCCAGAGCAAAGGAGTTTGACCAGGTCGTCAGTGCCTTGCATGCTCGTCTATTCTCGACCCCCAAGGTCAATCCCCCGCCACTGAATTTCGTTGCAGGTGAGTCAGGCATATCTATGTGTGTTGCGGCTGCTCATCTCAAGTTCTGAATAGTTCATGTCTCAAGATCGGGGCGAGATCTTGTGATATTGATGGACGACAACAGGTTGCTTCTTGTGCAGGATTTTGAGCGTATCATCAAAGATGAGGTCGAATTGACCGATGTGGCTCTCGAAGTCCACTTGCCCAATCAGCTGAAGCGTGGCTCCAGTGTCTATCTTGCTTATGAGCATGGTCGCGTGAGCGTGGTCACGGTATGTGTCTCGTTCTGGATTTAGCATTGGTATTGATTTACCGCCAGGCAAGTGGCGTATACATCCTCACTTTGGACGTAGCTCGGCACGGCCTGTTTGATCCCTCTCGGTTCGCGGACGACACCTACGTCGCCCCAGGCATGATTGAGAATATACCCTCCTTGCCACCGGACATCCCGTTCCCTTATCTTTCTGCCGTCTTTGTGCCCCGCCTGCGGCATGGATATGCGCTCTACCAAGTGAGCTGTTTGCAAATGACGGCAACGAAGGTCTTCTTGACTTGGGATAGTCGATTGGTCCCGCGCCCACGGATACTCAATGGACGCGGACAGCCTGATAGGCTTAGAGAGCAGGATGTGGAATACATGGACGGCTTTCTCCTCTCTTTCGGTAAGATCATACATTAGACTTTTAATGACTTTTCACTGAGGTGACTGCAAACCATTTTGTACTGTATGCAGGAATACCTTTGGGCGAGGATCTAGAAGCGGATGAAGAGCTTGATGAAGACGAAAATGCTTTCATCTGGGAGGAGGACTTGGACACAGGTTCGTACTTCTCATACTAAGCCCATCGCTCAGATACTCAAGACATTCCGTGGAAAGAGTGTCAAAATATCGTCTATTGTATTGATTTTGGCGGCACGTTGGAGGGAGGTGGAAATGTTTAGTTCCACGCCAATCGGGAGACACGTTCAAGTTGGGTTTGATGTATTTTACTGAAGCAAATATCAATAGCTAAATCGACGACGTGATGTACAAGACGCAGGGATACGAGCCTGGCCGTACATGTAGGTCTCACGATCGAAACATACTGAATCCAAAGGGCCAGGACTCAGGCAGCCGTTGGTGGTCGTAGTTAGCATTGTCGAAGTGTGCGATCCTCACGTCGCCACCCCTTGTGGTACCAATATTTGCATTAACATGTGTATAACATCTACGCTCATTTCACATGTGCGACGAAGCCTTCGCACGGCACCGCATGGCCACTTTCCCAATCTGATTCTATCGCGGAGTTGTCTGATACCCAATTTAGAGGGTCCTTGATCGAATTCTTGCAGCCCAGGCGAGTCCACTGTGCCATCATTAGCGTCCTTATCCGCTCTCAGGCCCACAGCCTCTATCTCGATGCCCAGCGCCAGTCCGCCACCTGCGGTCAATGACACCGCACTTTAGCTGATGCGGGCCTCGGCTTTCACATCGACGCGCACGTCTCGCGGCCCTGAACGTCGGCCTATATAACAATCACTATCCCTCCACGTCGACTCAAGGAGTTCAGTTCGAGCCCAGCATGGCAGCTTGGATTGCAGACCGACAGAGAGCCTTTCGTGATCTGGGCGGAGGCGCGATGGCGGACGTCGAGGCACAGGTAGTGCTGGAACCTATAGTTGCCAGTAGCAGTAGTTGGATCATGCTGACGGTGCAGCAGCTGGGTGCAACCAGGTGCGTGGTGTACTTTACACACTGGCTTTATGCGAAGGAAGCTAATTGCATGTATTGCATTTGTAGCTATTTCCTCAGTACCCTCGCCATCCCTAGCTATGTCGCGCTCGCATCTGTACTCGCGCTGCTCCTTCAGTTTACGTTTCGCAAGCTGCATACAAAATTCAATGCCGCAAAAATTGGCACGGAGACTGGTGACGATGGAGCAGTGGCAGAAGCATCGGAAGCAACGCCCACAGGCGCACAGCCAATCGACACAACTATCCGCATCTTCAACGTCGTGCGGCTCGCGGCGTGCCTTGCGCTGGTCGGCATGTCCATCTTCTCTACATATGTCGCCGGGTGGGGGGACGCCGCAGAATTACGTCCCGCGGGCGTGCCAGAAAGTGTCTGGTTGCATCTCGCACTTTGCATAACATATGTATGTGCTGCTCATGACGGATCTTGCGCTCTCTCTCTCACATCCCAGCCAGACTTATAGCTCGCTCCTTGCGCTGCACTCTGTCCTTGCCGCGCCATCGGTGATAGGCACGACGACGCGTCATCTTGCGATCGTCCTCGTGTCTACATGGCTGGTCTACGTCTACCGTGACGGCTGGCCACTCGCAACAGTCCCCCTCACACCTCTGGACGCGGTCGAGGGCATGCTACTCTGGGCAAAGTTCGCGGTGCTGACACTTGCTGCAGTGCTTGTCCCTTTGTTCGTTCCTCGGCGATACGTCCCGCACGATCCCAAGGTGTGTTCTTCGATTCCCGATGTCTCTGGTGTCGTCATTCTAAATCTCTTGCCTCTTTCTGCCTCTCTGATGCCTTGATTGCGATGTCCACCTTAGAACCCCTCCCTGACACCAGCTCCGGAGCAGACTGCGTCAATCGTGTCACTCTCGATGTATCTCTTCCTCGACAAGACGGTGCTGGAGGCATACCAGATGGAGCATTTTCCATTCGAGCGACTCCCGCCACTGGGCGACTACGACAGTGCGTCGAACCTGGTCAAGCGCAGCTCCCCTGTACGTGATCTGGTCCTCGACTTCTGCGGTAGGAAGTTGATGGGACTCTCTAGGAGCTCGACCCGTTCCAGTCCACCAAGAAAAGCAGACATTTGTTCTGGGGGCTGCTCCGAGTCTTTCGTGAGTATCCGAGGCAGGCTTTGAACATCAGAGTTTGAATCTCTTATTCATCGCAGGCTTCGATGTAATCGTCATGTCCATCATGCTGATCTTTGTTGTATGTCTTCCACATTCTTGAGTGGCCGTGCTGTCTTGACCGCCTTGCCCGCAGACTTTCGCGCGCTTTGCCAGCCCGTTGGGCATTCGAAACCTTCTCTTGTGCGCTGCGTTTCTCAATGATACCCCGCTTATGTCTTTCGCGCTATCTGCTGCTGATGTGCTCAATCCTAATGTTCGTTAGGTACCTCGAGACTGACGGTACGGAAGCGTTTGTGCGCCCCTGGCTATGGATCTCCTGGCTTTTCTTCGGTCCTGTGCTCGGCACGATTTTTGACTCGTGGTTCACATACATCTGGGTGCGTACCTTCATCCGCTGTGGCATCCTTCCCTCATTCTGACCTCTGCCTCCACTCCCAGACGCGCACGCTTGTCCGTATGGAGGCGATCCTCACGCAGCTTGTATTCGATCATGCGCTGCGAATGCGCGTCAAGGCCGACGGCGCTGCTGAGTCCGAGGCGCAAGATAAAGAGCAGGCCCAAACGGCCCCCACGCCTGAAACCGCGTCGGACTCGAGCCCAGGGAGTTCTCAGCAGGGTGATTCTGCGTCCGCGAGCACGTTCGCTGCGGATGTAGATGCGGGTTCCGCGCAGGGAAAGCAGAAGGCGAAGGCTGTGGTACCCATACAGGAGGTTCCTGCAAAAGCGAAGAGGGGCGATGGGGATGGGAAGGATAAGAAGAGGGATAAGGACAAGGGTAAGAATGCGATCGGGAAGGTCAACAACCTTGTCACGACGGATCTTGGCGCGCTGATGATGGGACAGGGCGCATTCTACTTTGGTATGCGATCTTGTTTTCGTTGTGATTGTCGCTCACGTCCACGTCCATCTCTTCTACTGTTGATGCCACGGCGCAGCGGTGCAAATGCCCCTGCAGATTGTGCTCTGTGTGTGGTTCTTGTACGATATTCTTGGCGTGAGGTGCGCGGTGATCTATTCCTCTCTGTTCCTTATTGTTGATGCAGTGGACGCGCGCAGTGCTTTTGCTGGGCTCGTCGTTATCATTGCCACATTGCCTCTTCCTGGAGCTGTCTCGAAGAAACTTCGCGGTGTTCAAGCGGAGAAGATGAAGAAGGTGAGAGGGTTATGCGAGTTACCGCGCACAGCTACATACTGAGACGGACCGTTCTAGACAGATGAGCGTGTGCAAAGCGTCACCGAATGTGAGCTCTCCGAATGCGATGCGAGTTGACTCGTGCTGAGATTTCGCAGCCCTTGCTGTGATCCGCATGATCAAGCTGTTCGGCTGGGAGCCGCGGCTCACGCAGCAGCTCACGGACAAGCGAGAAACAGAGCTGCAGTGGGTTTTGCGCACGAAGTTGTGGAGTATCCTAATTACCAATCTGAAGTGCGTGTGTCGAACGCGGTCGACTTTCAAGCGCTTACTTGGTTGCAATAAATAGCCATGTCATCCCTCTCATGACGATGATGGTCACATTTATAAGCTACGTGAGTGGCTGCATCTTGTAGCACTTTTGTATGGCTCAGCTGGCGTCCTAGACAACGATATTCAAGAACGAGCTTTCAGGTGCGCATTCGTGTTCTGCCGCGCGTGACCACACATGACGCTAAAGTACGTCCTGCAGCATCCACCGTGTTCTCGTCAATGGCTGGTGGGTTCCACATAATATGTCTCTGTCTCTGTACTGATTTCCTAGCCAGTATTCGAGATGTTCAGCATGCAGTTACACATGATTTTTGGCTTCTTGCCTGGCATTATGCGCGGTAAGTTTATCTGTATGTGTTGTATGCTGCCGCTGGATGGCTTTTGTTCAAGTGCGCGTCGCTCTGGACCGTATAAACGATTTCATGCAAAAGGTCAGTACCTACACGTACCCTATCGTAGCACAAGGTTTACGCGTCCCTACATAGACCGAGCTACTCGACGACTTCACTGAACAGCCTGCTGTAAGGGCTGAGCTTGCATTGCCTGTGCCCGAGACACACGTCAACACTATAGGTTTCCGGAATGCCTCATTCACGTGGGCAAACGACCAGAACGGCAGCAACCCGTCGACCCCGGGCGCATCACGGAGGAACTTTACTCTCCGGATCGAGGACGTACTTTACTTCGAGCGCGGCGGTATCAACCTCATAGTTGGTCCCACCGGCTCTGGCAAGACGTCGTTGTTGATGGCATTACTAGGTGCGCAGTCCCCCGCGCTCGTGTGACCCGGTGTTGAAGCGATGTTTGTGGCGAGCAGGAGAGATGCACCACATCCCGACAGGCCCAGATTCCTTCTACAATCTTCCGCGGGGGGGCGGGATTGCATATGCTGCGCAGGAGTCGTGGGTGCAGAATGAGACGATCAGAGTGAGTTGTGTGTAGATTTGATTTCAGTTTGCGCTGAGGCTCATGCTTTCAGGACAACATCCTCTTTGGCGCTCCGTATGACGAAGAGCGATACGACAAAGGTGAATTTTTATGAGTGGGTTCTAAGTGACTACTTTTCCGACATGTTTCAGTGATCGCACAGTGTGGCTTGAAGCGCGATCTCGAATTATTTGATGCCGGGGATCAAACTGAGGTTGGAGAGAAGGGCATTACCTTGAGGTACGCCTCTGTAGAAATGCTCTTGTGCGTAACTAATTCTTGCCTATCAGTGGCGGTCAGAAGGTATGAACGTGCTATGAGATGTGTCTTCGACACTAACTGATTTTCACGTTCAGGCCCGAATAACTCTCGCGCGTGCTGTCTATTCCTCTGCAGAGATCCTCCTACTTGATGATGTAAGTATTAGCTGCACATTGTCTGGTCCTGTCTGTCTCACTTCATGCGACACAACCAGGTGTTGGCCGCACTCGATGTTCATACTGCGAAGTTGATCATCGACAAGTGCTTCAAGGGAGACCTCATTCGGGGCCGAACCGTTCTCTTAGTTGTGAGTACTTCTGCTCAGAAAATAAGCCAGCTTCGTTCATTCGATACGTCCAGACGCACAATGTCACCATGGCCAGCCCTATTTCGCACTTTGTTGTGTCACTCGCCGCGGGCCGAATCTCCAGCCAGGGCTCGCTGTCCAGCGCTCTTGAACATAACCAGAAGCTTGCTGCGGAGGTTGCAGATGAGCGCGAAGCTCTTGAGAAGGCTGAGATGGATATCCAGGAGGACGAACAAGACACGGAGACGAAGAAAGCCGCAGGAAAGCTTGTTGTGGCGGAGGAGATTGCTGTGGGACACGTAGGATGGCCGGCGAGTGGGTGAATTCGCTCGTTCCAAATTTTATCATGTTGACGGCATCGCAGTGAAACTCTACCTTGCAAGCTGGGGAGGAGAGCATCGTATACTGTTCTGGACTGCCTTCATGAGCATTTGCACCATTACTGAGTTCACCGAAAACGCTCAGGTATGGTACCTTGGGTACTGGGCGAAACAGTACGAGCAGCACGATGCTTCGCAAGTTAACACTGCTTTGTGAATTTTCACCTTTACTGTGGCGGAAAGCATGCTTACAAGGCCATTCTCCAGATACATTGGATTTTACGCAATCATTATTCTGCTCTCTGCGTTTACCTATGCCGCATTTGCTCTTATCCATACCGCTGGAACGCAGCGAGCATCGAGAAAAATCCACAAGGAGTTGATTACTTCTGTGCTGGGAACGACGCTGAGGTAACATCTTCGATGAAATAGACTGTGCTGGTCTCTAAAATGTTATAGATGGCTTGACAAGACTCCCGCCTCGCGTATACTAACAAGGTGTACACAAGACATTGATTCAAGTACGCAGTATGCTCGATGTTTGATAGTACTTGCATCGCTGATGTAGCCCCATGGTCTAGTTGATACGACCGTCGGGAGATTCACAGGTATACTCATAAACATGGTGACAGCCATGTTGCTCAAGCTGGGCGCTGTCGTTGCTATGTCCCCGATCTTCACAATTCCTGGGGCCTTCCTCGCTACGGCGGGAGCATGGATTGGTCAGGTATACATGAAGGCTCAATTATCTGTGAAGCGTGAGAGGAGCAATGCTCGCGCTCCAGTTCTGGGCCTTTTCGGCGCTGCCTTTACAGGTCTAGGTGCGTGGTACTGTCGAGGGGACTCAACCCGGCCTGGTTTCACCATCCTGTAGTCTCTATTAGAGCCTACGGTGCCCAGGACTCGTTCAGGACTGAGTCTTTCAAGCGTATCGACAAATATACCAGAGCCTCGAGGACATTTTATAATCTGAATCGGTATGTGTCGTTCAATTTTGATGGCTTGTTTGGCTAAGGATTACAGATGGATATCAATACGCATCGACTTGCTTGGTGCAATGTTCTCATCGAGTCTGGCGGCATATCTCGTCTATGGAGGCACCTCCGCGTCGGACACAGGTTTCACGTTGAACATGGCAGGTCCGTAAACGTCGCATGCCGGGATAAAGCGATTGCTGATGATCACGTAGTCGGGTTTAGCAATTTGATTCTCTACGTCGTCAGAGTCTATAATATGCTTGAGGTTGCTGGTCAGTAAATGTTTGCATCACTTGCATCGGTACTAACGGCCCTGCATATTTAGGCAATAGGTATGGCTGATCTGAACTATTCCTGCTATATCTCACGCTGGGTACAGTATTGAACGCGTAAAGCAATACATGGAAATTGAGCAGGAGCCCAAGCCGACTGAGAGCGGCATCCCTCCAGCTTATTGGCCGGCCAGCGGTCACCTAAAAGTTGAGAAATTGTCGGCACGCTACTCTCCTGTAAGACGACCCGCAGCTGCAATGTGCACCAGCTCATAGAGTTGTCAGGATGGCCCACGAATTTTGGAAGACATCTCCTTCGAGATCAAGTCCGGAGAGCGTGTCGGAATCGGTGAGTAACAAACGTATAGTATGTTACGCTATGCTCACGTCAGTACCCAGTGGGACGTACGGGTAGCGGAAAGGTACGTTTCGTATCATCGACTGCGACCTGTCACTGACCTGAACTTCAGAGTTCTCTGACATTGGCCCTCCTGCGATGCATCCTCACAGAGGGCAAAGTGTATTACGACGGCATCCCGACGGATAGTATCAATCTAGACGCGCTCAGGTCGCATGTAACCATCATTCCCCAAGTGGTGCGCAGATCGCAGCTCTCCCATCGTACCGGCTACTGACGTCTTCCAGCCCGAGCTGCTAAGTGGCACCTTACGCCAGAATCTGGATCCATTCGAGCAATATGATGATGTTGTACTGAACGACGCCCTTCGTTCAGCTGGCTTGTTTGCACTCCAGACAGACGTTGACGAAGATAGAATCACTCTTGATACACACATCTCCAGTGGTGGCAGCAACTTGTCGGTAGGACAGAGACAGATCCTGGCGCTTGCGAGAGCGATCGTGCGTCAGAGCAAGCTGCTCATTCTGGACGAAGGTATGTTATGGCCTACTATCCAGCGAACATAGACTGACCGATAGCTTCTCAGCAACATCCGCGATTGGTGAGAGAGACTTGGCCGAGATTTGTCTGGGATATCATTGACAAAGTGTCTGCAGATTATGCAACGGATACCGTTATTCAAGAGTCGCTGCGGAAAGAGCTAGACAAGGGTGTCACGGTTCTAACCATTGCGCATCGTCTACAGACGATCATGGATGCCGATCAGATTGTGAGTCGAACTATTCTCGCGTTTGATACGTGCGCAACTAAGCACCTGATTATCCACAGATGGTGCTCGATGCAGGCCGCATTGTAAGCACTATGTATGATTTATGGAACAGCATATACTGATACGTGGTCAGGTTGAGTTTGGAAAACCTGATATACTGTTGAAGGACGAGAAGAGTCTGCTTCGTGCTCTTGTGGACGAAAGCGGCGATAAGGAAAAGTTGTATGCCATGGCTGCTGGCTCTAGTGGCTCTACTGAAGATGATTCGACGTGATCTGCCGATGATGTGAACCGCATATTGTTTTCATTTCCCCTTTGTTAATAACGAGCCTTTGTGTTATATCTAGTAGCTAGTGCTAACTGACTGTAGTTGAGTTAAGTTGATTGCACATATCTAATCTTGATGCATGATGAAGAGGCAAAGAGGAGCATTGAAATTTAATACATGCACATCAGGAAATTACATTGCTTTTCAGCTTTGGAAGTGCTTTTGGTGCTTTGATTTTTTTTTCACACCTTGAACTGAATTCTATCGGTCATATGCATAATAGCTTTGTTTATTTTTATGCTTTTTGTACAAAAGGTCCAAAAGCATGGAAAACCTGGAAGAAGTATTTTCCTGATGCATGCCTACATGAGAATTCAGCTCCTTTGACTCACTAGGAAAGGTGTACCCATGACTTCCTGCTTTGGGTGATACTCAGTGAAAGCTGGTGCAAGATTCAGTGTCTATCTCCAGTAGTGCTGGACATATATTAGTACCTGGGATTGCTGGCTCATCTGATGTTACCCTATGGGCCTCCATATCTAGTTCTATTTGATAAGCAAACCCATTATACAGCCCTGAATGACTTGGCTGGGTTCATCATGTATTATCTAGTCATCATATAATTTGAATAAGGACTTGATGAACCCTCGCGTGGTCACGACCGCTGGCTCTCTTATTAGAGATGCCGCTGTTCTTGTACGCTCTATGGTATCTAAATCTATGACCGGCACTGCCGGTTCGAAGTTGCCCAAACGCAGCTACCTCCCACGGATACACTGAATATACAGTAGCGCATAAGACGCTCGGTCGTGGTCTAATGACACAGAAGCCCACACGCCAGAAAACACGCTAGAGATTTTCAGCCGTCAAACATGCTCCCATCCATACGTACACCCATGGTCTGCTTGACATCCATCCCCAGTAACTTCATTCTCCCGGCCTTTCATGAAAGTCAGACATCAGACCAAGTTACACCCAATCAGAAGGCGTAGCAACATACCTCGATCCGCTCATTCTGCACTCGGCGCAACTCTTGCAGCTGCTCCTTGCTCATGAATGTATCCCGCTCAACGGCGCGGCGCTTGTGAGTGCTTTCCAATGCACGGAGATCCGCATTCGGGTCGTAGGAGTCGTCAGGTGGAGGGACATACTCTCCTGCCCGCAGCGCCGACATTCGGCGTTCGTATGCTTCCATATGATAGAACTTCTCATGTGGGAGTGTCGCTGGGAGAACATGTGAGCAGTTGTTTAGGTGCGCAATGGATGAAGTGGTGCGCACCAGTGTTGTAATCCTCAACGAAGCGCGCAAATTCCTTCTTTGTCTGGTCCTTTGAGACTGTTTCTGGGTTGATTTTGCGTTCTTCAACAAGCCATGCGCGAAACTCCTGCTCCTTGGTGTATAAACTACATTTGGGAAGCGCAAATATTAGTAAGGATGGTAGAAATAAGGAACAGACTAAGCGGGATGCACTCACTCGGTTTCACTGATAATGCCGTATTTTCCCCACTGATGGCTCACTGCGCCACTCTTTTTCTTCTATATCCCATAACATTTGACTAAGCTCCATACTATCATAAACCACCACACCCACCTTTTTCTCTTTCTTTTCCCGTTTCTTCTCCTTGTGTCGCGACTTCTTTTCTTTCTTTCGGCGGTGTCGCCTATCGTCGGTCGAATCGGATGAGCTACTCCGGGAAGTTTGCGACCTCGACCTTGACCTCTTCCCATCGTCCCTATGCCTTCGTCCATGGCGGTCCGCATCTCGGCGCGGCGAGCCAGACCGCGACCGCGACCGCGACCGCGAATGGCGCCTCCGATCCGACTTCGCTCTCCTCTCTTCACCCATGTCCTCTCTCCTCCTTGACCTCGATCTTGAGTGTTTCCTTCGCCGCCGTGGACTTCGAGAGCGTGACCGACGTGAAGACGTCGACCGACGCCTGCCATGATGGTGTTTCCCATTGTCTGCTCGCGCCCGCTCCCTCGAACGCGATCGTCTAGACGGCCCATCGAATCTGTCTCCCCGTTCAGCGCTGAAGCTTCGTCCGCGATGTGCGTGTCGTCCTTCCGTCTTGCCGGACATTGTAGTGTTGGAGAGCAGGTAGTTTGTGTAGAATAAGTGACGATAGCTCGATCGAGCGCCAAAATAACACCCTATTCAGTGGAGTACAGACCACGTGGATACACCGGATGCAGCCGGGCCAGATCGAGTTGACGATCAACCATTGACAAATTGATTTTTCTTTCCGTCGGTCTTTGCCACAATGTGCATATGATTCAACGTTCGGACCTATGAGGAGTTGTACGATGAGTCGTTATGAAGCATAATGTCAGATCTGAGGCTTACTGAGGAGACACTCCCTTGCGGATAGATCTGGCGGATGATATGATTATTGGGATGTATTATTAATTTGAAGGAGAGATTGCGCTGCACTTGGTCAAGCACGACTCGGACTGTTCATAGGAGGGCTTAATTTTCCTTGCCTTTGTCACATTTATGTAGTGACCCGTCCAGATTCTGCCGCAACGAGCATCCAAAAGAAGCCCATTGCACTGGATGTAAGTTTTGTGGTTTTTGATCTGACTTCACACTGTCTGATCACTAAATAGTATGTGGGTCGTAAATCCTGAATCACGTAGGTGCTATAGCAAGCACGATGTGGTCTAGCAACCAATAAAATACAAAAGCCTCAGGCACGAGGCGGCACGAGCTAAGGTAGCTGGGCGCATATATAGTACAACCAAGAGCTAATCGTCATCTCGTAACGTCATGTTCCTCCATAAAGGTTATGCTGACACCTTTTCGACCTCCTCCTTCTCGTCTGTGAGAACTTCTAGTGGTTGCGCAATGTGTTCTTGCAGATCGTCTCCGTCGAAGAGCACGGCGATCTCCTCTAATGAGAGATTTTTCGTCTCCACAATCATGTAGTAGAGGAATACCAGCTCGAACGCAATCCAGCAGCAGTACACGATCTGGAAGCAGAGATATCAGGGGAAACGCAACACTACAGATAGAAGTCACGCACGTAATATTTCCACGCGATCGCCTGTAGCGCGATAGGGTTCACATATTGATTGAAGATGAGGGCAACAGAGAGGACAAAATTGAATACATTGAACCCCTTCGCGCGCAAAGAGAACGGAAGAATTTCTACGGTGTACGATACGATCAGGGGCTGGAAGGCGATGCTAAACAGCAAGGTCAGCAACTTCGCACAAATCAGACGAAGCTACTAAACTCACTCGAAGAACGCGTAGAAGAGGAAGATGAAAGCAATGACCGCGTGTGCCGCGCTCGCATTTTGAGTAATGGCAAAGCGAGCGGAGCAGATCGTTTGCAGCGTGAAGAAGACCAGCATGCCCACAGCAGACGTCAGGAAGATCAACCGACGGCCGAAGCGCTCCACCATGAACGAGGCAAGCACCGACCAGAACAAGTTCCAGATCGCCAGGATACTAAACATGGGAAATATCTGAGATGAGGGAGATCCCGGGAAGCAGGACAGGGGCTTACCCGGTAATCAATAGCTGGATCGTCTGGTTCGTGATGCCGATGGTATCAAACACCTTGTTCAGATAATATGACACCAGGCCGTTTCCTGACCACTGCGAAAACCACGCTATCGCGACGATAATGATCATACGCCTCCGGTTCCCCTTCGTAGTGACAAGTGATTTCCACCCAACGTTCTGCGCGGCTGACATTTATGAAAATTAGACTGGGACAGTGAAAAAAGAAAATCGAAACCTACCCTCTCGTTCAAGATAGATGGCAGCCTTGATCTCCTCAAACTCGTACTGCACAAGGGGATCTTGTTCGTCGCTATCCGCATGGTAGTACGCAAGGACCTTGAGAGCCTGTTCCTCCCGCCCTTTGGAGATAAGCCAACGCGGACTCTCCGGGGCCATGAGGACGAGGAAGAACTGCAAGATTGGCGGAATACCCTGCATTATGGAGGGAATGCGCCATGACCAATTGCCGCTGATGTACTCTGTACCGAACGTCGTCCACGATGCACTGCATTCGGACCCGTGAGTCACGATATTACAGAGGCTCAAAGTATGTCACGTACATGATATTACCAGAGTACCAGAGCGAGTTGTACAGGGAGGTCAGCTGCGCACGATATCTCGGATACGAAATCTCGGTCACGAGTAACGGTGCGGAATTTGCTGGGGGAAAAATCAACGCAGTTAGTCGGAAGTCGCAAGACTGTCGATAAGCTGGACTCACTTGCAAACGTCACACCGAACCCGATGCAGAACCGCGCACCGATGAACATACCTAAGTTTTGCGCTGCCGTCTGTAATGCCACACCAACCAACATGATGGAAGCACCAAACCAGATTGTGCGCCGACGGCCTATTCCATCGGTGAGATAGGGTGCGAAGGGGTACGCAGCTAGTGCACCAATGTTCTGAGGTTCCATCGACGAGTTCATCTCTAAGTACTATAGCTCGCTTAAGTGTAACTCACCTGAATGGCATTAAGGAGACCAAGTATTGATCCCTCTGGTTTGTGGAAATAGTCCTCCCATGCGGACAGGGACTGAAAACTGTTCATTAAACTCCCATCGAACCCGTTCACAGACGAAGTAATGAGCCTGGAAACAGAAATCGGTTTCGATTCGTTTTCATCCAGCCATTGTGAAGCACCCACAAGAGGACAATCCATGCATGCAGTGTAATGAGTCTGTTATATGTACCATTAGCACCTGCTAAGATTCGTGGCAACAGGCTAAAACATACCGCTTATTATTATACCATTGCCTCTTGGGATTCAGGAAACGTTCGTATCCCTGAACCCTCACGCCCGAGGCTTGCGTCGCTACGGCTCCAGCGCCCATCGTGAGGAAATTAAAATGAACAAGACCGTATACCACACGGGAAAGACCACGCCGGGAAAGCCAGCGGGCAACGTCGCTTATGTGCGGCTTTATACACGCACAAAAAACATACTGACCAGAGTAGCGTTCTAGCCGGCCTGTGACATGGGCCATGTGATGCCCGCACCCGGGAGGATTTCCCCAGAATTTCCCCGCATTGCTCCTGCTATTTCCCCGCGCCCCGCGTCGATTTGGCGTCCGTCGGCGCACTACATCAGGCACCATTACATATTGGGGCACCG
>NW_012133432.1:73847-101179 GCF_000313525.1 Fibroporia radiculosa | reverse complement strand
GCGGTGAAGAGTATTGTCGGTTGTAAGCAACTGCAGCCACAACGCTGTCCTCCATCCAAGGACCTTGGTCAAAACTTTAGGGAGAAAACAAATATGATTCTGATGTCATAATGGAGAACTCACCGGCGATTTCACGGGGAACACGAAAGGTACGTCGTGGAGTCGCGGCTACAGGCAGCAGCTAGGTGCACACACGCACGGAGACGGACTGTCCTCTGATCCGGATCACTAATCCAGGAGATTGCGGTAACGCGGTTTCAGCCAGTACTGACTCACCTTCAACGAATACCATTCGCTTGTAAGTAGCCTTCAACGTTCAACGTCCAATGCCGACTCGGTCCGATACCTTTTGCCACTAGATCACTTGCTCATTCTCAGACCTCCACGTAACCGCCGGTACACGAAGCATAGGCAGCATGGCCGACTGTGAAGGCAATGAGAGAAGAGTCATAGGGGAATACCCAATGATGACTTTTATTGAATATGCTCGACCTAGGTCCCAAGAGCCTAGATAACGGATTCGGGCTACACTACCGGTCAGCCCGTCTTTAGATCCATTGAATATATGCAATATATTTCTGTATAAGCTAAGATTGTGATCATGATCAAGTCTAAGTGCTCACATTGGTGTACGTGTCGAAATGGATGGTGATCTTGTACGTTCTTGCGCCAAAGCTTGTCCGCTCGTGCGCTGCGGTTACAGAGCTCATCATTCAAAGACAAGATGAACAATGGGACAATGAAAACAGCAATAGGGACACGCGAGCACGCCCATCGCGAACACTACCAATGATGACTGAGATGGCGCCAGGTGATCCCAGTGGGCGTCCCGGTCTCCAGCGACCGCGTAACCCAGGATAGGACAGATAGGAGCGGACACAGGACGAGCCAATAGATCACGAAACAGTAACTGCTCTGGGTCTAGTAGGACAGCTCGGACCAACCTTCCAGCTTCATTGGCCGCCACGTAGCGATCCGTACGCCGTCACACCAGCCTCTGCGTGATCGCAGCGTTAGCTGTGAGAGAGCCTCCGTCAAGCCTCCGTTTCGTGCCCCGAACGGGGCAGTGGCAGGGGCAAACTTCCATCTAGCACGAGATCTCATCGATCCGTGGTGCGTAATGACGAAAATGGCACGTTCACCACTGCTGTTCAGCGACAGCACGAGCCGCCAGAGGAGAAACGGGTGTACCTACCCTGCTAGTGGGGTTCCCAACTGTCACTCTTTCTTCGGTGAGCACGAAGAGAGCACAGCCAGTCAATCAGCGCCCGCGGTGCCACTGCACACTTGGCCGCACACCAGGATCTTGACAAGTAGGATACGAGTGCCTCGCGATCAGACCGTATTTTCTAGAGCCTCAAGAGGGGGATTCAAGTAGACACGTCCAGCAGCCGTTCCAAATGCACGACGGAGCCAAACTAGTCCGACGCGGATTCCCAGGCGATTTATCGGTGCCCGTGCGTATCATGTTGCATCAGCGTCCGTACGTTCTGTGCCAGGAATGCTCGATAGCAATGTCGAAGGGCGGGTCTTGAGCCTGGGCCCACGGCGTGTGTGCCCCATCTTTCGTGGCGCGCACCAGGCTCTTCGCGAAACTTAGCTCCAGCTCTGCGGCCCCGCTCTGCGTGTAAATCGCGAAGCTCGATTCCTATCAGCCGTTTATGGATCGCTTCAAGTGGGTTCATTGAACTTCATGAGCTTGTCGCATTCGCCATGACTTGTCCTCTCATATTTCTCCATTACGTTATCTCATGCACTGCGTCAAATAACGTATCAATATCAGGGAGTCTGCGCGATTCGAGATTCCATGACCCCCACACTCAATCCACATTCGGATCCACTTTAATAACGATCTTGCCCGTCGCTCGGCCAGACGTCATGCGCTCGTACGCCTCCAGCGCATCCTCAAAGGCGAAGGTAGAGTCCACAATGGGTTTAATTTTTCCTGTGTTCGATCATCAGAGTGCTGTACACGTAAACAACACCATGGCATACCTTCCGAGACATACGCGGCCACACGCTGGAGATCATCCCCGTTATTTGCTACTGAGATGATGCTGACCTCGCCGAGCCCAGTGAGCATATAGTCACCATGTCCATCCAGCTTAGGCACTTACCGCCATGAGCGCCGTGTTCCCCCCAACCAGCCAGGTTGTAAATACACTTTCCAAACCAGTTTCCAGAACCCGCCAATATCGAAGCCCTTTGGCTGCGGGCCTGTTGATAAAAATACACAATTTGGCGCTAGGTAGGCCTCGCTGTGTATGTATAGATCCGGATCGAACAAACCAACCGCCTCAAGGAAGACGTGGAATTTTGGCAGGTTTGCGGCTGCAAGGGTCTCGTGCAATGGGCCCTTGGTGTAGTCAAAGAACTGAAAAGTGATTGGCTCAATATAGGCAGGACGCAGAACACGGCAGACGCACCTCATCTGCACCCAAACCTCGCACAAATGCTTCGTTCTTGCCTGATGCACTGGCCGCAACTGTGCAGCCGTTGGCCTTGGCAAGCTGTATTGCGAATGCACCGACGGCGGTGCTGCCCCCATTGACGAACACCGACTGACCAGCCTCGAGTTTAGCGATTTTGAACAGTGCTTGGTATGCCGTCATCGCCACGAGGGGAATGCCCGCAGCCTCGGTCCATGAAATATTGGTCGGACGACATACTAAGGCAGACGCAGGCACACGGGCATATTGTGCAAGTGTGCCGCTCGGTCGTCTGAATGCAGGCGCTATATGTGACGTCGGTGAACAGAAGCATTGCGGGAGGAAAATGATACAACGAACGAGCTGAGAGAAATCCGAAGACCTCGTCGCCCGTCTTAAACTTGGATCCATTTGCATCGACGACAATACCGGCGAGGTCGTGCTCGGGGATGTAGGGTCTTTTGAGAATGAAGCCGGGAACCATACCCATGATCTTGTAGGCTCTAGAGCATAGTCAGTCGTTATCTTCAAGTCGTGCGAACACGGATACGTACACGGGATTCAAGGCTGCAGCACGGACTTGTACGAGCACCTCTCCTTTCGCCAATGTTGGAACGGGTACGTTGTCGTCCATACGTAGGACTTGCGCGGGAGTACCCTTTGCAGCCACAAGCCACGCTCGTTGTGTTCTAGGGATCGACATGGTGGTGGTGCTGGTGGTGCTGGTGGTGGGGAATATGGTGATGGTACACGATCAGCCGTTCTTCTTATACACTACGACATTCGCAGTTCAATGCAGTACTTGGCTGTGAGGTACTGTCGTCCAACGCAACCGCACAGTCGCAGGTGTCATGCAGAGCTTGCCAACTGGCAACAATCAGCAGTTCGCCAGTCCATGAACTTACTCGACGGCAACGATGGCCCAGGCAAATCAGGGTAACGGACTTGCTGTGCTGTCTGTGAGCTTGGCACTGCTCCGGGCTAAGCCCAGACGCGTCACTGTCGTCTCAGGCTCACGCGTCGCATTCTTCTCATTGCTCAAGCGGTCAAGCGCGTGGACCGTGCGGGACCAAAATTAGTGCAACTTTGTGGCCCAGTCAAATACGAAGTTGGTCCCGAAAAGACTTGAGAAAATCTAAGCTTAGTACATATAATCAATGCTTTCAATGTGTGAATAGAATCCATAATATAAATTGCATGCAATTAAATCTACATTTCACATCTTACACGGCTACTACACGACTCAATAATCCTGCATGGAACGCTGACCACCTACCGTCCTAAATGCACTCATCCGGTCAGCGGGTACGGGAACGGGTCGGTAGGATGAATCACAATCAGTCTCGAATCGGTGAAGGAATCGACGTGGAATCGCCCATATCCAGAGGATCCACTGAAAAAGGGAATTAGATCGCGATTTTTGACTCGATAAACTGGACAAGATACTCACCCAAGACCAATATTATCCCTCGCTGCCTCAGCGTGGGCCGTTGGACCGTTGATGTTGACAGCCCCTGATGAGCGATGGTCAATCAGACAACACTGGACCTCGGAAGAATAAATGTACTTACCGTAACGCATCTTCATCCCGAGGGTGACAGCCTTGTTCAAATCCTTCGTCCACAACGAAGAGACGAGCGAATAATCGGTGGTATTCGCCAATGCCACCGCCTCTTCTTCTGTGTCGACCTCGGCCACAGCTACGACTGCACGTGGACATGACTGTCAGCGGAGAGCATTCGCAGCCAGACGCTACTAGCTCACCGGGTCCGAACGTCTCCTGATCCCATATGGGCATGCCTGGTTTGGCGCCAGTCACAATATGCGGCTGCACCACTGCACCATTCCTCGCCCCGTCACCCACCAAACACTGCGCTCCGCTTGCCATCGACTTTTGGATAATCGACACAATATTCGCCGCAGAGCCTTCGTGGACCACTGCGGAAAGCATAGCCCCAGGGCCTCCAGCGGAAAATTTCTTGAATTCGTCGGCAAGAGCCTGAAGGAAGTCGGATGCGACCCCTTTCTGCACAATCACACGCTCAGTGGACATGCAAATCTGGCCAGAGTGCAGAAGCGCGGAGGACGTGATGGCTCGGGCAGCTAAAGCAAGATTTGCATCGTTGAGGACCTGAATGAAAATTGATTGCGGCGTTGGAATGAGTGAACACACGCAACGCACCACGGCGGGTGCCTTCCCCCCTAGCTCCAGTACGCATGGTTTTAGGAATTTTGCAGCATGACCGGCAACGATTTTTCCGACATTGGATCCGCCAGTGAACTGTTGTGCATCAGTACGTGTTTGATCAACGAGTCCTCGAGCATACTGACGTTAATAGTGCGCACAGCCGGGTGCGCGATGATCTGGGCAACTCGATCGGGAGCATCCTCTCGTGATACGTGTACGACGTTGAGGACACCTTTGGGCAATCCCGCCTAGTATACGTATATCAACGAGGGTTCATCTTCAAAGTCAAGACATCGGTCCTGATACATACCTCCTCAAGTAGTTCTGCGACAATCTGGTGGGACCGTGGACTATATTCCGACGTCTTCAACACGACGGTGTTACCGCAGACGAGGGGATATGTAACAGCTTTGATCACCAAAGGAACCGGAAAATTCCATGGTGCCATACCGAAACTGAGTGACATTGCTGTTAGCGAGGTGAAGATAGAGATATGGAGAACTTCGTACTTGACACCCTGGGCTCGGCGCTGCATCAAGACTTGGCCTCCCGGGAAGGCAGAAGGGAAAGTCTCCCCCTTTAGTTCGTTGACCAAAGTCGCAACGTGGCGAAGTATGCCGACAGTAGGTATAATATTGAGGAGAACTATGGAGTCCACGCTGGCATTCTCCTCCGTGACAGCGGAATGTATCTTCTGTGCATACTTGTCGGTCTGTATGAGCTCGGCAGCTTTGAACAGGATATCACGTCGCTGCTCTAGTGTCGAATACTCCCATGTCTCGAAAGCACGGGCAGCCGCCTCTACCGCCCTTGTGCAGTCCTCGCTGGATGCAGAGGCAGCTGTGGAAACCACCTGGGATGAGTGCGGATTGCGTACATCGTAGGTGGCACCGTTGCTGGCTGAAGTGTATTCGCCATCGATGTAAAGAGGGACGAAGGGGGCGGACATGGCTGGGCTGGATCCTGGCTGTATCTCAGTGTGTGCTTTGCTCTGGTTGTCTTACAAAATACTTCAGGATTTATATCGATCGTCCTCCAGTCCACAGCCACACTGGGGAGATTTCAACGTGCCGGACGCATGAAATTTGATCAGCCTCAGCAACTGTGAGCTTCTTTATAAGTACGTCGGTTGCGTCAACACCGCCGCTGAATACCGAGCCTAAGATTCTATGCTGTCATTGGACCAGGCAATATGCAAATGTGTCAAGTTGTCGACTGAGTACTTATCACCACGGTTTGGTTTGAAGTGGAGTGTCTCGTTACACGTTTCGCGAATATGAGAGTAATTCGGAGTTCCGGTGTCGGCGTGATGCCGAGTACCAAACAGCGGCCTGAATCATAGCCTACGAACCTGATAGTATTAGCTCAACCGAGGCGCGTTATGGCACGTACACCAGATCCTATACTTACTATACTCCGTGAAGAGATCGCGGTTTTGCCAATGAGCACTACCAGCAAGTATTATTTATATATCATGCTGACGGCTGCGAGACTTTACTTTCTTACCACAGATAGAGCCTCACAAACTCTACCAAGGTTCGTCGACCATTGTCAGTGACGAAGTACAACGATTGAACCAGCAAGAGGAAAACACCAAACAGGGATGACCGCAAGAGATGCAAACGAAACGGAGAACTTTAATGCCCAGATATGTAAGCACACTGTCCTAGGCAAAACGTCCAACTCAAAGTATGATCACATCTGCAAACCTCAGATCTTAGGCTCAATCTTCCTAGGCTCAATCTTCAACGTCGGTCACCGACAGTGGGAGTCAACAATGAGGATTGAAAAGTATGAGCGCGCGAAGACGTGCATGACTGTTCATCATAATTGAACAGTTTGACCAACTAACAGCCAATGAGACTGTCACCAAAACTCACCTAAGCAATAGAAGAGAAGATCGAGGAGTATGATCACCACTGCTCACTTTGGGTAGCTGGACGCAGGAATAAGGCCGCGACAAGCCGTGCTGAGATGAAAGTAATCCGAGATCCGAGCAAGGTCATAGATGCTATTGATACAATATCATTACTGTCAAAAGAAACTCAGATTAGCTGACACTCAAACCGTTCAGCGAAAGCACAAACCTTAATAAACTTGGCCATGAATTTTCTTCGAGCTTGTCTCAGTAATAAGAACGTCAATGAACTCGAATGACTCACTTGTGAAATTCAGTCCGTAAGAGGTCATTCACGAAGTGACCCGAAGCCTTATCCTTGTCTCGCGCATTCATGGCTTGGTTCTTGAATATCAGGTCTAACGCAAAAATATGGTGAGCACTATGCAGATTCCTCAAACAAATACCGTAGAGCACACCATCATCCCATCTCCGCTTCACTGAGAATGTACCGGGAACAGTAGTATTCACACCATTTGGATTTTGACCCAGTGCTGCAGCGAGATTGAGTAACGGATTCGCCGTTGCAATCTCTGCTTCTCGTGCTGCAGCCTGAGTCGCAGATTGTGCCTGCTCTTGCCGAGCCTTTTCCTCCGCTCGCTCACGCTTAATCTTCTCGAGCTCTCTAAGAAGCTCAGCTGTGTCATCTTCCTCGTCGTCCTCATCACTATTCAAATGACAAGTCAATATTCAATGGGACCGATCATAGATATGCATACACGTACTCATCGTCGTCGTCGTCATCTTCATTAGCTGCGTCGTCGTCTCCGCCCTTTCCTCCTCTACTATCCTTCTCCGCCTTTTCACCTGCATCCTCATCCTCATCATCGTCTCGGTCCAGCGCCAACGCCTCCTGTAGCAACTTCCGCCGCTTGTTAGCATCCTCACCCTCATCATTGCGCCCATTCTCCACCGCGAGCGCGGGCTTTCCTTCTGCCTTGCGTTTTCGCTCACGCGCCTCTTGCTCAGCAACGAGTAGCTCCGCGCGCAGATCACGACGTGCGACTTCATTTACGGCGGTCTGACCAGGCTGACTAGAATGAAGCAATGGGTGTTAAGAGTCGTGTCCAATGTACGCCATGAATCACGGACCAGAAAGACCTACCGAAACTTGAGTTTCGTGTGCGCAGCCATGTCGCGCACAGAGAACTGGCGGGAGCCCCCCTTCACGTCCTTTGCTTGAGCGGGGTCCCATGTCGGCCTATGCGCGGTAGACATTGCTCAATGGTGAAAATGACAGTAAAACTGACGTTGCAAGTAGCACAGTCGGACTACCTCAGATGGTTCACTAACAACCCGGCAAGTGGCAAAGTAACACTCATGACGTGACATTTGTGACGACTGTTCTGTTACCTCAGCCTTTTGAATTCATATTCTAAGGTTGCAAGTCTCTACTTAGAGCTCCATGAGCTGCAGCCTGCCAGTCTAGATCTGTGATGACATTAAGGAATTATTCCAGAACTGCCAACAATCCGGGCGTCCTAATTCGATAGCTCTTCCAATGTTGGCCGCTATGGTCGTGCAGCTGAGCTGTATTTCAAAATTAAATTACAAAGTTACTAGTGAGCCTGCCTGTCTGCATTATCACAAGTGCTCCACTTCACGATAGCAACACCCAGTGACTCTTGTTTTTCCGCGACTAGATTTAATCTTCGAGTTAGGAGGTCGTTGTTCACATTGATGGTCTCCAACCGGAAGTTTATGCAAACTTGCTTTGGTTATCAAATGTCCGTCATCTTGAATATCTTAGTCTAATCTGAAGCTTGATTCAATGGGTACGATGACAACCCATATTATTGCTTCAACGAGTGCATAGTGCATAGTAAGTAAATCTAAGCAGCATTGTCCCATTATTGATTGATTTGGTCGGACAACGCTTCAAGCGCCCGAAATCAGCCGCCCGCCACCGTGACAAAGCGCTTGTTGACCCATTGTTCGTGTTCGTCCTGTACAAGCATCTCCATTTTTGCAATGACAATGGGCCACAATCAAATAAAGAGAAGCTCTGTTCCGGCTTCCCTTCCAGTAAATTCCTCTTCTTTTACGCCCCCCCGCCGGACGACGATCAGGTGCTTGACGCACTATTCTGCTAAAACAGTGATCCGCTCATAGACGCACACTCCCTAATACTACACATTCCAAGCCTTGATCATGATGCACTTTGCTTTCATTCTCTTCGTTGCGGCTGTCTTTTTATCGGCATCCTCGCGGCCCCTGCTGAAGAGGAGTGTAAACCCTAATCTTGTCCCTCAGTTCGGAGTGACTGCTGGAATTAAAGCAAATGGATCGGCGTACGTGTCTAATTTCATTGAGGCTGGTAAATAAAGATGCTAATCACTATATCTCTACAGAAGCTGTGAAGGTATTGATGGTGAGTGGCTATCTCGTGAGCTGCTTATATGCGGTCTTACTGGCGCGCAGGTACCAACAAACAGCCTATCCTTATTCCCTGTCAATGCCCTCCCAACCGCGATTCTTTCATTGAGGTGCATTTTCAACTTGAGCTGATACAGCTGGTATACTTATGCTTTCACAGGCTCTGAACGCAAACGTCGCTGCTAGCTACGTTATAAATAATCCCAGCGTCGCAGTGTCGTTCCCCCAGGATAACTCAACAGCGTCCCAACTAGCACGCCTCAATGCATGCCTTGTGACATTGCAGAACCTCAATGGCAGTGGCATCGGCTGTCCGGCTTCCTCCACCACTTGGCTTGCTCTTGAACACTCGATCAGAGATGGAGGCTCTTCGTCGTCTACGTTGGAAGCAACAACTACCCTCATCCCGACCGCGAGTATCGTATCCTCAGCTGCTCTAACATCTGGTGTTGCTGCATCTGCTTCATCAAAGACAACAACATCAGCGTCCTCCCCTGCGGTTGTTTCCAATCCCTGTGGACTTGCAAGCGGTGCAATAAGCACTGCCAGCGCGGTATCTCCATCACCTACCAGTGCGGTAGCCACTTCGAACGTCACAATTGATCCAAGCCTAGTTCCCGAGTTCGGTATCCAGGCCGGCATCAATCCTTCTGGTACCGGGTATGGCATATACATCTTCTTGTGTTCATATGCTCATGCATGGTACAAATTTAGTAACTGTGATGGGATTAATGGTACCAATGGCCAGCCCATCTTGATTCCTTGCGCTTGCCCTCCTAACAGGGATATTTTTATTAATGTGAGCTCCTCCCATAATGACCCATGCTCAGCCACGCTGAATTCGTTTTATCAGGAAATGAGCGCCAACGTAGCCGCAGGCTTCGTACTCAATAATCCATCCGTCAAATTGACATTCCCGCTAGACAACTCGACCACCTCGCAGCTCGCGCGGCTTAACGCGGCAGCTGTCACTCTACAGAACCTTAACGGCACGGGCGTCGGATGCCCTGTCGCTTCGACGACGTTCGCCACGCAGGAGGCGGTGATCAAGGCCGAATCCTCGTGAGTCAGCGGCGTCCCACGACAAGCAACGGTTTAGACTTTCAACTGTATCGACGCTAGATGTACATGTTCTCCTTTTTACTGTATCGCTGATCTCGTACACAGACGTGTTAAAGACACTGTATCGCTTATTACATGTAGCACTACCACTTGAAGCACTCGGATACGTTATACATAGTACCTCATGTGCACATGATGATACCACGCCGGTGCTAGTCCACTTGGTTTTAAATTATGGTGTGGCCGAGAGCTGAGAGAGCAATCCTTTGAGATGCTCGGTGGCACCATGACCAAACGGCAAGTAATTTATGGAAGTCTCAGGTGGCCACCCAGCCTCGTGCGCGATCATGACATCAGGTTCGGAAGTTTGGAAACGCCTCGCGCAGGAACGCTGACACTGGTGCTCAACAAGTTCGTCTCTTCCTCAAATATTGAGTGTGCGAGTCTTCATACGGCCGTGTACCATTTTGGTACCAATCTACTGTACAATGTCTCTTCTCGACGGCACAGATGGGGCTGACCTCATGGCAATGACTGGATCGTATTCGTCACGGCTGCTCCCTTAAATCAAACCATGTGCTGTCAATTATCAAACCCCAACATCTCAGAGATTCCTGGACAAGCTGTAATTCGTTAACCTGCGTTATTTTCCTGCGTCCACTTTCGACGCGTACTCTCGATACTTCCGATCCCCATAGTTTCAACGAGTGAGGTTAGTGGTGCGTTGTTTCCAGTCGTGCCGCCTACGAGTATTTGCTGATGAATATAACGCTATTTGGCCTCCAGCTATACCATTCCAAGCTTTCATTAGACTGTTATGTAATACTTGGGGACAAGCGAACTCAGCCTACCAGGATGGTCATTTGGAGCCAAAGATGAGGAAAGAACAAGGCCGGCGACGCTATCCGGTGTGAGCGCTCAGCTATCAACATCGCTGCACCTGGACCTGTTTATTGTTTTTCTCTCCTGGTCTTGATACCGTCGCTCCTCACGACAGTACTATTGTACTCCTTGACTAAGGCTGTTCAGAGCTGGGGACCATCATGGACCCACCATGGGGGTATTTGACTGGAGCAGGATCGTCTCGAACGGTATTCGCGCAGCGCGCTTATCCCTGGTTCCTCCTTCCTAGCTGGTCTTCCTCAGAAGCTGCGCCTCTGACGACTGTCCCAATATGACTGGCCAGTGTGTTCTCCCCCCTATCCGTCTTCCTCGGGGCCCGACTTCTCCCTGCCTATCGGGATCTGATTGGGTATATGGTATCCTCCACGCCACATCCTACTCTTGCGCAGACACCACTAGATGCTCATCCAGTGAGACCACACTATGCGACTCGCAGCAACGACTTGGACGGAACATTACAGCGCCCTCAGACGTCACTTCACCTTCTATGGCATCTACGCCTGGTGCTGAATGTCAGCGTAAGCACCGTTTCGACCGCATTCTCTCGCCCTATACTAGACGGCCGCAGCCTTCTCCCTTCACGAAACGTTATACCGCTTTTCCTTCTCCCACTCTCGGTAACGAGATGGATACCCCGTGTACATCTTATAACAACCTCAACAAGAAGGGGGGTTCGATCGAGAATCAGCGACTTTCTCGAAGTCGCTCTTCGCATCGTTCACAAGGAATTACTTCGGCAGATAATGGCCTTTATGGACAGGTCGAGGTTGGTGAAGCGAGTGAGCGTCGAAGTAGCGGTTTAGGGCTCATAATGGGTCCAGTTCGCTACCCATTAATACCCGCCACTACGACCTATTCAGAACGCTTACGCCGACTGGCGCCACCGCCTTTGAAGCTCATGTCATTATTGGCCGACCCTCTTTCATCTTCCACTCCACGTCTTTTGGCCTCTCCAGAGCCGAGTATTATCTCCCCAAATCTGCATCAAGTCGCATGCCCCTTACCTACTGGTCATCTCCTCCGCCCAACAGTGGCGACGCCGCTCAGCCCTTCCGACGACCCGGATAGCACATCCCTCTCCTCGTTCGAGCTTCTTCATTGGCGGAGACGACTGGGACGCGCCACTGAGCCGCCACTCCCGCCACTGAGCTCCTGCCTACCCGGACTGAAATTCTCTCCCGTTCGGCCTGCACTCTCGCTCTTACAAGAGCGAGGAAGTTCCCGCGATTCTGTCTCCCCTCGTTCTGAATACACCCGCTTTGAAGAGCCACCTGCATACACCCGTTCGATCAATACACCTGTGTCGTCTGCGGCTGACGCCCCACCTTTGCCTCGCTTGCCCTGTATGTCGTTGCCGCAGGTAATGCACGATGATGAATCCTCCGCGCAAAGTACCCCACCCCTGTCCCCCTTGGGGATCACTTTCCGTGATGCCCTTACCATCGATAGTCTCGTGGTACGTGCAGACAAGTGCTTAGCAGCAGCAGGCGACGCGGCATTGGTAAGTGGTGATTTGTTCACGCACCAACCGTTCCTCATGTGTTCCTGTAGTCACTGTGCTCGTGTAGTCTTTTGAAGGACCCCGAGGCCATATTTGGCGTGTGTAGAGGCGTGCAGGAGGAGCTATGCCATATTCGAGGAGAGCTTGACGCGACTCCGGAGGATAGCGATGCGCAAGACACAGATGAGTTTCAACGCTGGTTCCATAGCCATTGGCAGATCTTATCGTCCCTTGAGCGGTAAGACTTAACGCACCTGTAAGATATGAGAACATCGACGTTAATTAATCTCACCACAGGAACCTGAACATTTTTTTTCTGTTTACGGATCAAATATGCAGAAATCCGCCGCGCATACATCGCTTGGCAGGGCATGTCGATAAAATGCATGCATTCCTCGCCAAATTTTCCGACCTTGCTCGGAGACTTGCTGTAAGTGCTGTGGCGCGTCTTGTCCGACCCCGAACCTGATGTTTTTCATGTAGATCTCACACGAGAAACTGCGCCAGTTGCGAGTGCATACCCAGCTCGTCGCCGAACGTCACGCCGCACTTCTCCAAGCTGAGGCCGAGCGCATGCGTCGGGGCGAGTTTCGAGCGGCGCGGCAGGAAGGGCGCGTACGGCGCAAGATGATGCGAGATGAGATCCGACATTCCAAGAATATCACTCGGGAGTTGCGTTTGACGCGACGTGGACGCGATGGAGACGGACCCGACGCCAATCGTCACTCAATCAAACATTGATGCTCGTATCGCCTTGCGGCAACCATGGCTCCGTGCGGCACGACAGCTTGCGTCACTCCTGGACGTCGGCTTTTGCGAATCAAGAGACGCCATCAAAAACATTTTCTCAGGTTTCAAGATCATTTTGTTCAACGGTTACATTTGTTTAATTAAATTCGGAGTATATTTCTTGTATTTTGACACTCACTCTGTATCGATAGAGTTGCTGGCTATACGGTCTGACGACATTGCTATAAGTAGCACCTTATGATCAACCCTGCCACGATATATGGCTGGGCACGACCTGTGATGACTTCTCATGTACATACTATGCGCCCCCATGGATATTTGTATTGTATTATGGTTTGATCTCGTTATGCTCGTAGTGAAGATCAATCAACTTGGGACTGTAAAGACGCTACAACACTAGCATCATGTAGTCTCTTGTTACATCAAGTCACTGGCTGGCGGAAGTTCGTTGAACTCGGAGAGAGGTTCGGGCAGATCAGTCATTTCCTTTTTTGGAAAAGCGACCTGCCCTAAGCGAGTATGGTATACAGTATCGCCTTGGACATTGCTATTCCTCAGAACATACTCAGCTAGGATCTATTTTATAGGTACTAACTCGAGTCTCGCATGTTTATACATGCCACATCTTTCGAATCCAGTAGATGATACCTGCGCTCGCTCGTTATACCGAGAACATGCTGCTTTCAGGCAGCTCGAGGACGTTTGGTTGATTCGCAGCTTGGCTCTTCGAGCGACACTGTAGATTTTCCAGCGGGTTGAGCGTATGTCTGATGGATTTATTTTCTGATATGTAATACCCAATTGTACTCCATGAATCGTGTTGAATCTTACTGCATGCATTGTCTAACGAACTTTGATGAGTTGGCTATAGCTTGGTTTGCATGTAGTCCCAGGAACAATCTGTCATGTTATGTGCTTATCCTCATCAGGTACCTGGTTACTGAGTGACATTTTTGCCACTTGGCCCTCTGCGTCCTGAATCTCCACCTCAATAGCATCTGGTTCATCCACTGGCTGAAGCTCTTCCTCCCCCTTACCAACTTCATCCAAGTTCATCACCTTAACAAACCACTTTGCACCCTCCTCCCACCCAACATTCTCAGCCTCTCCAAGCGGCGAACGTCCCATAGCATTTTTTATGTCGATGAGGTCTGCGCCAGGACCTGCTGGATATTGCACGAGTTTCTGTGCGACGGAGATGTGTGAATTCAGTGCTGCCCAATGCAACGGTGTCGATTTTGCGGCATTTTGCGCAGAGATGAGCGAGGGCGAAATAATGGGCAAAAGATAGTCTAGCGCGTCTGTAGCCCATCTTGTACTGTCAGGTTACGGCTGGATGCGACCATGTCAAGAGCATGACAGAAGCATACCTGCGTGTCCGTTAGCACAGACCATGTGCAGCACAGTGTTGCCGTTGTCATCGCGGGCATTGTTCAAGTGATCAGGGCCGAAGCAATCAACGAAGTGCTGTATGTCGTCGAGGTCTCCATAGCGGCAGGACAAAATCAAGTCCTCGATTTCGTCGTTGGAAGGAATTGAGACGGACATGTTGAGAGAACGTCTGGAAGCAAAGGTAGCAAAGCAACTGTGTGTGATTGGGTGACTGAGATGATCTAATCGATCCAATAACTACTTATCGAAGCTAAGATTTTGAAATGTTAAATTGCCTCTCGATTAGCGACTGCGCTGATGGATTTGTTACGATTGTTGTGGACCTGTGGCACAACTTGATCCGAGACCTTTTTCCCAGACTTGAGACATGGTCAATCGCAATTGACCATGCTGGGATGCAGTCCATATGTCGCCCTCCTCCCTCCTGGGATCCTGATCCACGAGATTGGGACCTTACAAAGTCTCACATTCTACTTCGCTCTCCCAGGATGTAGGTTCTGATTCTGTTGTCAATCAAACCTTTTGGTTGAAGAGCCGGTAGCCACAAGACTCGTACCGGCTACGGAGTCCGACATGTCCATGTGGAGTCGTTACCATTACGGGCCCACATCAAGTTTGGGTGGATTGCGACCGCGGGGCTCGGCTCCCGATGTATCAGCGGAGACGTGCTTATGGACCCGGTCTGATGGCATCGCTTTTCAGTCCCGTACCTACGGAATGAGACTCTGAGCTCTTGGAGCCTTCATTAGACGTCTGAACTGGAAAACTGCCCTCTTTTTTTGGCCGCAGCAACCACTGGCATCTACGTCTGCATGACCGTTTGTTCAATCTAGGTATTCTCTAATAATGCCCTCCCCGCCTACTTTTCTTGCTTGGGCCATACTTTCATGCCTCGTGCGTCGTTCTGCTACTCTCATCGTGATCATACGGCTGAGTCTGATGTCCTCTAGCTTGGGGCATTTCTATTCTTTCACTTGTGGAAATTCGATCGCTTCAAGTGTTTGCGGTGAGCATATATCAGCGAATATTCTAGAACTCGACTTAACGTCTCATCTCGGTTGTAGATGGGAAAATGGCCCTCATTCGGGTGCATTCAAGCGTGTCATGACAGTGTGTACATAGACAGTCATACAAGCATTTGCACTGGCTGATTCTTGCAGTACACATATCTACTCAGTGTTCCCCTCATTATTATTTATTCTGTCGGCTTTTGCGTCCTCAGCTACGATGTGGGCTATGCTGATATTCCTGGGATCGGAGGTATGGCTTTCATTATGACAATCGACCTTACAATCTCATATTTCTAACGTGCAGTCGTTCCAATACCGTTCGAATTCTGGCTACCCAAATATCATCGCGCAATTTTCCCTTTGAACATTGTCTTCTCTTTTTCATGGGGCCTTGAGATGTGAGTCTTCTCTCCGGTAGGCTGAAAGCGCATGTATTCAAGAAAAGCATATAGGGTGACACACCTTGAAGGTAGCAGTGCCTTTCACTTTTCAATTTATCATTCCTGACCTCGTACCAATAAGAGCTATGCTTTTGGCTCTTCCTCGTGAATGCCGGTAAAGTGCAGCAGGATTGGTTCCGTACTTTCTATTTCAAGATCTGGGCGGTGGGATCGATACTTGCTTTTGCATACATGCCCATTGTTACCATCGTCACTCGGTCCAATGCTGACACTGTGCGATCCTTGTTTCTTTCAAGAGTACCAAGTTGACAGCTAACATCATTGCTCGACTAGAATACAGCGGCTACGTTCACGGCCGGCAGCATCGGAGACCTGACTCTCACTGTCTGTTTTATGCCTGTTTTGTGAGCCTCGCTTTTGATGCTAGTCCAACTTGCTGTTGACCTATCCTGTCAGATTCCAGTTCCCGGGCTTCTTAAGGAATTTGGTAAGTTTTTGTGAACTTTGACAAGTTTGAAGAAAGCTGAGTGGCCATGCACAGAAATCAGAAGGCGTGGATATTAATACCATTGTCCGTCTCACGACGTTCCATGAGCTTAACGTATGTGCTACTATCACTCAGCAGCTTTACGTAACCGTTAATCTGTGTTCAAAGCGGATTCGTGTAGTCTTCCGGTTCCTGTTCTTCGCACCCCTTCTGATTTTGGGTGTGGATGGGCTCACTGCCCGTGCGGTTGTTAACAGCAGCTTGTGGGTTGCCCCAGTCGCCATGTGGATGATACTGTCTAATCTTCGTCTAGATTCGCGTCCGAATTTTTGGCCTTCATGGCTGGCATCGGATGTATGGTCTCATCCGGCATCACTCTTGTGGTGCGTCCGCAAAGCTGATCACGTTCACAACATATGAACTCAGTCATCATTTGCAGATATTTTTCCCTCGATCTGTCCAATCCGAGGTGCAAGCGCGCAACGCCTCTCGCGAGAAATCGCAGCAAATGCGCACATTCCAGTCAACACAGCATTCTGAATACAATTCTTCCTACTCTCCTAGATCCCTGTCGCCTCAGAAAAGCTCTGCGCCACCATATTCATCTCACCCCGGAGGCGAGAATCTGGTGATCAGTATCGAGGACTCTGCCATGATCAAGGCCCCTGTACTCGCCCCGGGGGATCCGGTAACTGGTAGTCACCCAGCTGCGACGACGTTCAAGACATTTGCGCCAAATCGCCGTCTCGACTCGGGCGCAAAGATTCACGGCGGTGTCAAGATTGTTGGGCTAACAGAGGGCAACTTGGCGCATCATAATCACCAGTCATCAAATGTTCATCCCTTCGTACATAATTTTACATCGCCTATCGGTACGTTTGTGGGCCTTGCCTCGTTTCGCGCTGACCTGATGCCTATCGCTGCATAGATTTGTTACAAGGAGACAGTTATCAGGGTATTACCCAGTACGGAAGAGGGTAGTCTTGCAATGCTAGCTTCTATTACACATACCTGTATATCAACAGCCTGCCTGGTTATTGTTGCCCGAGTGATTATTCAGTATGCGTCCACGTCTTGGCTGTATCATCTTCTGCGACATAATCAAGCTGAGGTGGGAGACTCAGCGGTAGGGGGGCACACTGCGTGTTCGGTACTGTCCCATCTGTGACATCTGTTTCTGATTCTCGAAAAACTAACAAGATTAGATGCAGCAGAAAGGTTCACTAGAGTGGGTCTAGAATGGATATCACAACAACACAGTATTTGAGAAAGACATCGAATGTATCAGAGCAAACGGAAAGGCCACAGTGGAAGCATTACTGCTAGCCAATATTGTCTGTGAAGTCCTGTACAAATACTGAACGGGTTGGGTCCTGCCTCACACGGTCATCTTTTATCATTCTAAGGCGCAGATATCAGGTCGCATGATGGGAGTTCAGAATTTTGAGCTACACACCGCGCGTCGATTCTGGGATCATCGCCTTCAACACCCAGCACTGCTTGTGGCGTTTTTGCTTCAATGACCTATCAGTGTATCAGACAATGAATAGTGACAGCACGGCGCGACACTCACATAATGGTTATCGCAATGAGGGCAGTATTCATCACTCTCGTCATAGTTGGACATATCTTTCCGGAACGCCTTCTTGCATTTCTTGCACATAAATGCCATCTCCGTTGTTTTCCTCAGTCGATGGTCCTGGGTCTCGGCGTGGCATTCGGCGCAGTCAAACCACTGCTTGCAGCAGGGCGCACGAATGGCAACCTGTGCATTCAGAATGTGTTTGCTAAATCGTAGAAAGGGTCGGCATCGTGCTCAACAGTAAGATAGTGATCTGCCCCAGGACCTCCAGCCGACTTAGTGCTACAATTATCGGCCTAGATGGACCTGAAGCAGACCTATGAGCCAGCAAATACTGACCACATCGTTTCGATGTTGCGAGGCTGATAGCGTTTTCACGAGAGCAAACTCCCACTAGTGCGTCCGGAGTGGAGGATGCGGGAGAAAGCCAATCGCGCAAAGTGGCTGTTTGCCGACTTGTGGCTCAACTCTCGCTCAACGAGGCTCTCTTCGAGCCGTAATTAGCCTCTGGCAATCCTCAAGAGCTATCACGATATTATACCCCAGGATCCCAAGGTTTAACATGAAAACGGCCCGTTTTATCTATTTAATTTGTAGAACATGAGGCGTGATGGAAAGTAACGGAGGATTTCATATCTTGGGGCGCCTGCTCTCACACTCCCCACCGCTGTCTTTCGAGCTGGCGGCGTGACTGCTCTCCTCCAGGCTTCGCCAACCTCGACATTGTGCATGGCATGCGGACCAGCATCGACGGACGCCCACGATGCAGTTGTAGCTACAGCCGACAGCAACTCTGATTCCGGGTCGCCATTTCCTCTTGTCATTACCGCAGCCGTTGAACAACCCATGTATCAACAACCTTCAGTACTCGATGAGAAGACAGTGTGCTCGTTGCCGGAAGGAGATACTGTTTCTGTCGGAATTGCAGGTGAGCTACGTTTTATGTCTGCCCTTGTCTCGCTGCATGGGTGGGGCGGCGCACACGATGTCGGTATGGCATGGCAGCCTGCCTCCTCCCACGCTCAACGCGCAGAACAGAGGAATGCAAATTATTCTCTCCGGATTACTATCCTTGCGCGATGAGCCTCTTGAGTCGGGTCTTCACACAATTAATATATCGGCATTTCGCTATACCAGATGAAAGTTATGCACTACAATCCCATGGTGCATACCCTCCAGTAACAACGCAAACAAAACCCGAAGGGGATATTTCCTCGCTGTATCTGAGTCTTCAGGGTATGGCGCGAGGCTCCGCTGTTTTGCCTATGCCCTCTTGCCACCGGTATCTTGACCTTCTGGCCCAAATTCCCCGGACTAAGGTAATTCCACCTCGCGACGAGTCACCGACCCCGCAAACTAGCGGCGTGGACCATCAAGTTACCAGCACAATGCATCCCAATACGATTTATTTCACCTCTAGTGTCACGGTGTCGACGGCTGCACCATCACAGAGCAGTGGCCCACCTAATGTGAACAATGTCCTTGGGCCGCTGCTAGGTGGACTGTTGGGCGGGTTCTTCGGACTAATTGTAATTGTAGTAATATTATGGTGTATCTGGTGCGTTTGCAATTACGTCGAAACAACTCACTCGCGCGCTCACGCTCCCCCCCACATTAGGCGCAGACGATACGACATCTTTTGCAGGCGCGATTTTGTTGACCCTGAACCGCCAGTATTGGACTATAAACAAACTGGACATCCGTCAAGGGGCAACTCAGCGGTATCCTCACCTGAACCATCACGACAGCCATATCCATATGGCCAAGTTGGACGCCCTCTTTCCTCCATATCCACATCAACGTCGGCTCATTCACCCACTCTGACGCCTACATATTCACATTCACCATCAGTACTGACGACGAACTATAGTCTGCCGCTCTCTGCGGCACCGTCGACGTTGATGAACTTGACCACGACGCCGTTGCCTGGCGCAAGCACTGCGTTGTCGCCTGGATCGAGTGTAACATCGTTCTCTAGAGCATCGACACCTGGCTTAGTGTATCCGGCCCCTTTATTGCAGTACCGAAATGAGCGACAGCAGGGCCGACTGTCGTGGCCGCGTTATAGTAGTTCAGAGGATGGAAACGACGAGAGTCGTTCTTCGGTCCTGAGGCCACGCAGTGAGCGCCGGCCTTCGAGACTTTCATTGACGCTTGCGAATTGGAACCCAGAGACGGATGCAGAGCTGGACGTCATGAGAGCAAGCGACAGCGACGAACGTAAGGACTCGAGTGGGATAGGCACGAAGGAGATTGATGGAAAATCAGCTAACGGGGGACGAGCAAAAGCGGAGTCGCCTTCTCCATGCGCCAAACAGGTGTTCGTGGGCCCGAGTCGAACGGACCCGGATGACTGTCGGTCAGCTGAAGACAAGGTGGATTTGCCGCCGACGTCATAGTTTCTCATCATGCCCGGCTATCCTCGTTCCGAGCCAGAGCGTCCTAGAATATCGGAGACGCTCGGGTCTTATTGTTACCTGGCCCAGAATGCACATGGATTCAGACATTCATCTGCTTCGACAACCAGCTGTTCTCACCGCTCCTGGGCATTAGACACAAATCTATCTTATTTTGCGTATGTTTTTATTACAGATGATCGGATGTGCTGCTCTGAAATCTTGTGGTGCGCACTGAGGCCTACCGCGATGGTGACACTAACTACAGCCCGAGGGATGAGAGGATCGTTATCAAGCGCTTCAGCCACAATGACAGTCATCAAGTTCTTGCAATGATGGGTTTGTCGTAAGCTTCGGTCGGGGCATGACCAGGTGGTTGCATGCCAGGCCGTTCTACGCACTGTCGGAGGGAGGACCGTTGGCCGATGTCAGCTCTGGACACTCGGGGCTTGACGGCTAGCATGAAGCCTATCGTGTGAGAGGCCCAGAAATCCCGCTGTACGTTCCTAGCCACGTAGTTTCGTGCGCGAGCTCTCCCGAGCTTGTCTTCCGTGAGTCATCCAAGCCTGTATAAAAGCAGCCTGTGCGTGGCCTACTCTCTTCATCAGTACTGATCACTTCCTCGTCTACGACAGCACCTTCACGACACCCTCCCTTCCAACCCGCCTACCTCCAAACTCCTTAATCCTCTTTACAACTCACTACACTCTCCAAGATGGCCGGAAACCAGGCGGTGTCCCTCAACCCCCCAGACGCCGTAGAGCACCTCACTACCCAAGCCTCTGACTGGCTGTGGGCGGCGTTCTCTATTATGGCGTTTTCTCTGCTCACTGCTGCGGTCTTCACTCTAATGGTGTGTTTCAAAGATCTACATTGACGAGTTAGTTTCTGATGCGCCCTCTCAGAGACCCAAGGGTACTCGTCTGTTCCACCAACTTGCCCTCATCGTTCTCGCGACTTCCAGTATTGCCTACTTCTCTATGGCCTCTGACCTCGGTGCTACTCCAATTGACGTCGAATTCCGTGGAGATGGTAGTGACCCGAGCCGTCAAATCTGGGTAAGTTGTCCTTTTGGAGTTTGTTGTACAGTGGCTAATAACGTCCGCCGTAGTATGTCCGGTACATTCAATGGTTCATTACTTTCCCCGTTCTGCTCCTCGAGCTCCTGCTCGCGACCGGTCTTCCCCTCTCGGACGTCATGACCACGCTGTTCATGGGTGCCGTCGTTGTTGTTTGCGGCCTCGTTGGTGCTCTCGTCCACAGCACCTACAAATGGGGTTACTATGTCTTCGGCTGCTGCGCGCTCATCTACATTTGGTATGTTGCGATTCTTAAATTAAGCTACATCCGCTAACCACCCTCCCAGGTTCGTCCTCCTCTGGCATGCGCCCTCGACGACCTTTGCCGCCGGTGGTGTTGTCCGCCGCGGATACTACCTCGCTGCAGGCTACCTGTCGTTCATGCTGATCACCTACCCGATCTGCTGGGCGTGCGCTGAGGGCGGCAATGTCATTTCCGTCGACTCTGAGATGATCTGGTACGGTATCCTCGATTGCCTCACTGTCCCCGGATTCCTCGCCTTCTTCCTCTGGGAGTTGCGCGACGTCGACTACAACTCGTTTGGCCTCCATTCAGGCAAATTCGTCGACCACGGCGAGAAAGGCCCGAACCCCTCTGCCGCCCAGCAGGCCTAAAAGATCGCGCTTGCAAATTTTCTTTCTCGTTTCTTGGAGCACGACGGTTACGAATGCACGAACGAATGACTTACTGGTATTAGCGGTTGTAATTTCACGCTCCACTTACTCATCTGCTCCCTTTACGATCCGGTAGAATAAACCTTCAGTATTTAATTTGGTTGCACGTGTAATTCTTCTTCTGCCCTTCTCTTGGGCTCCCAATGCGCATTGGTTTCTGTGGATCCACATAGTTGGTATGAATGGAAGGATTTTCTGTGCCAGACAGCTTCAAAACTAATTTTGATCTGACTGGGTTGGTATCAGAACTATGAATGATGAGATATGTTGTGGGCTTTGTACATTCACGTCCGACAAGAGAGCTAGATTTTTATATGGATATAATATGCTTCTGTATTGTGAAAAATGAAGACATCATAGATAGGTGTAAGCTGTGACAACACCTCCCACATCATGAAACGTGACTGCTCGGGTTTGAAAAACTATTTTGGGCTTATTAATTAGGGCATCGTAGTGTAGTGGTTAAGCACTTGGGATTTTGAGGAGTCTGCATAGGCTTGCGTAGTCTCGTAATTTCCCACAACCCAGGTTCGAACCCTGGCGACGCCTACTTTGTTTTGGCTCGCTTACGTTAGTGTGTCTTGAACGACATGTGATAGGTTTGAGTCGGACCATAGTATATATCGTCATAGTATATATCGTTCAACATCAAGGAAAGTTAGAAGTCATTCTGAAATCAAATTCGAAATTACACCAGGCTTTAGGATGCGCAGCGGCCTGAGCTGTTCATCTCATCCAACATGCCTCGTTTCAAGCTTGTATTCTTTTGTCCAGCACCGTCTACCCAGATGGTGCTACACCACCTCTTCGATCAATTTCCGCAGAATGTCGGACGCATTGGAGCATATAGCGGATGTGCTTTTGTCAGCCGGGGAACAGGTCGGTATCGTGCTCTTCGCCCCTCACTTGCTTACAAGTACTGAGCGGTAATTCGGGATACTTCCTGTGATCCTACCACGTCCGACTACGCGTCTCATGTGCTTCTGGCGTAACCGTTCTATGGCGCCACAGGCCAATTCACTCCCCTCACCGGCGCGAATCCCGCAGTTGGTTCAATCGGCACACCTGAGCGCGTCAGTGAAGACCGTGTGGAGGTTCTAGTGCGTGAGGATACGTCTTCAAGTGGACAGGGCGTCGAGATACGTCGCGTTTTGGAAGAACTTAAAAAGGTGCGCATGCGATGTCGTGCAAGGTCCGTGCGTCGTGAATAGAGTGCACCGAAAATTTAGGCTCATCCGTATGAGGAGGTTGCATATGATGTTTACCGACTGGAAGACCTTTGATCCCATCATCTTAGCAGCTCGTGCAGCGTTTCGTAGCAGACCCGCGCTGCCAACATAGTGAGCCCAAAGATTTCCTGAGCGCTTTACAGCTACTACTTCACACCAAATACATTTGAACTCATTAGCCCTTGAAAGTCCATCAAGCACTTGCCCGTACCTCGCACAATCGTCAATATTCAGTTTTTCCACATCAGTCACAAGTCCGATATTTATTTGTCGGTTTTTCTGATGATTCTCTGAAGACACTTGCAATCGGACATAGGCTATCAAGGCGAGGGATATGCATAAAACTGAAGGAAGCGTACTATTACTGGCAGGTGAGATGAGATGCTACAGATTAATACATACTTATGTATATCCTTGCTAATCCTACAAGCGAAGAGTGCAGAACCCGACCACATGCGAAGAAAGCTATCATGACAGACGTGTGTATGCAACAATTCTCCCTGGAAGGGAGCATAAGTCAACAGTATCCTGTGTGTTGCAATATGAAAGCTGCAGATGGGATAAGTTCAACATTGGCAAACAAGGTAATGGAAGGGCGCACACATAGAAAGTTGTTCGTCAAGGTCCTAGAACTAACGATCATCGGTTCAACGCAAATCTAGACGTCGAGCAAGTGCACCACGTCAGCCAGAGAAGAATCGAATAAAGGATCATAGACGCACGAATCGATGACATCGAAAAGGGATCCCGCTCCCCTCAATTGCATTGCGACCGCAGTAGAGGCGATGGCGGCAGCGATACCCGCTGCACCCAGGATCAACTGTTCCTTGAGCGAGGTTTCCACCTCAAAAGTTGGGTGTTCGATGATGTCGAATGCACGCATGATGGGGAAGAGAGTTGGGAACTGAGGACCGTTCGATAAAATGAAGAAATTGCAAACGTGTGGTCAAGGCCGTTATATGGAGTGTGGTAGAAGAGTAGAACCGAGACACGAAGATGGACGCTGCTGGGAAAGAATGACAACCGCGTCTACATGACGGCAGCTTAAATATCTAGAGGCTATGTGGCTAGTCGTATTGTTGCGATGCCGCCGGTCCTCTCTAGCCGCCATGGACAGCATGGGACGCGAGCTTGTGATACCCACTCGCGTAAAGGACCCCGAGCACCTCAACTACCCGTTTATAGTAATTTGCGTTCGCCTCGCCCGACCCGTGGTGGCGGCGATGATTCGCGATGCCTGATGTGACTATTTCGAATCTGTACCGCCGCGGGCTCAGGCTCGTTATTAAATGAACACTTATGCCTCAGCGTTATGTTTGGTGCACGCCCAGATGATCATAAGTGGCTAGATTCGTATCTACACGAGGAATCCTATGATCCCGCGCTCTTTCAGGCTAGCATCGGAACTTCATCGACCCTAAGTAGTGGGAGTGAGTCCATTGCAATGATTGCATGCAATGGAACACGTATTTAGTGGAAAGGCTGGGTTGAACAAGCTCAGCGACCGCGAGGTCCTAAAGCCCCCGTGTCGACATACTAGTGTCGGATATGCTCACGGCAGACCTTGATATATTGATAGCTTGATAGGTTACGTCTCGCTGGAGGACCCCAGCGGATCGATGTCAACAGCCTCCGTAGTCTCATCTATGGCCATTGAAACTTATCAGAAAGGAAAAGACATGATTGCTGTCCAGATCAGGCGTTTATGAAGTTGTCTGTCCAACATAAATAAGTTTACGGAAGACTTGTGTACTACCATATATCTATGTAGGGGTACATTACCGGTGGAATTGGCCATATTGGCACGCAGGAAGGAGTTTTAGACATAGATAGGATTGAGAATGTACACTAAGTGACGATACAAATCGTGGAAGAGTAGCAAGCACCCTTGAGTCAGAGGAGCACACACACAGAGAAAAAGAAACACTAGAATCAAGCTAGCCAACATGCATAAATATGTCCAGATATAAGGAATCGCTCAGTGCGAGCAGTCTGTGGATATTCTCGCTCGCCGCGTCGATGATGATCGAGCATTGTGGATATACATATAAACTTACAGTCAAACATTTTGAGCCGAGAAAACGACCCGCGAGGAGAGAGGATCAGAACAGACAAACAAAGTTGCTTGGGAAAACGTGGCGCCCAGGCTGCCTCCGGGCTTCGTCCAACAGTTCTCCGGACCACCAGCCGTCTTCTGGCGTCGCGGTGACAGCGATGATATCACCCGACTGGAAGTCAAACTCCTCTTCAATGGTAGCTTGATAGTCATACAGCGCTTTGACTGCAATTATGAATAAGTGAGGCAGTTCTATGCCTGAAAAGGGCCCCTTACCATAAAATAGGATCCCACGCCCATCATCCGTGAACGCACCAGTCGGTGGCTGCCCATGGGCAGCAGGCGGCTGTGGTGACGGCTGGCGTACGGGACTTGGTGCACGATACGACAGCTGTCCTTGCTGCGCATGAGGTGCATAACCGCCCTGGGGACCGTAGTACCCGTTCACTGAGGCACCTCTCTGCAAATCCTGCACGACTTGCCCTTGCTGTGAATAGCCGTGAGGTTGGGGTTGGTAAACAGGCGCTTGAGGCTGCTGTTGCTGCTGCTGTTGTTGCTGTTGTTGCTGATATTGAACAGGTGGGCCGTACATAGACTGATTCGGCGGCGGCGGGGCTGCCGGGGCGCCATACGGATGTCCATAGCTCGGAGCAGCAATAGCGTTGGATGGGTTATTATACTGCGCGTGAGGTTGTCCCGGTGGAGGCGGCGCATATCCACTCGTAGCGACAGTGTATGTCGGCCGACGCTGAATTTCCTGCTGAGGCTGCTGCTGCGGAGGCGGGGGGTTCTGATGAGGTGGTTGACTGTATTGGGGCTGGTGTTGTCTATGTGCATATATATCGGCCATAGAGTCTATCGCGACACGTCCACTGGGGTCAAGTGCGATGCCAACACTGTTCGGGCTCGCTGCACGTTGCTGCTGGGCTGGATGCTGTGGCACCGATATCGAGTTTTGTCGGATGGAACTTTGAGACGGTGCATGGGCGTGCCCCGGACCTGTACCGTTCACCGATGGGGGCGGAACCCTCTGATAGCTGTTTCTGTGGGCAACTTGCGCGCCGCCTTGCGATGGAGGTGCAGCCGGGCTTGTGCTGCGTGAAAGAGGGGCAAACGGCTGAGGGCTAGTGCTCCGGCCCTGAGCCCCAATGCCTGCTTGCCCACCAATGCTTAGGGGACGCTCGCGCTGTATTTGACTTTGGCTCTGGAGTGACTGGCCAGGCATTCCACCGGTGCTCCCAGCTCTACTGGTCGGTCTACTGACCGACTTACGCTCACCAGGGAACGACTGCTGGTAATCCGCTAGTACATCCTGCACGGGGAAATTTCCCATAGGGCCAGTCGAGTTGTGGGACGGTGGTTGCATATGCGCCGCGACAGGAGGATTAGGCGATGCAGGACGTGACGTGGGTATCTGAGGGTATGCACCGACGACCATCTGTGCCGAGCGACGATAATCAAGGGACGACCGACGATTACCGTCTTGCGAGCCACTAGGAGGCGGTGAGAGTTTTGCAGCAGAGTCGCGCTTAGTCGGCGAAGCGCTAGTGGGGGACGACTGAGACATTGGTCCCTGCGATGACTGTCCTTGCAAAGACCATTGCCCACTGCGCCTGACGCTGGTACCTCGAGCGGGCGCGGCTTTCTGCAGCTCTGCCATCTGCCGTGCGAGTGGGTCATCGTTCTGGCCGACCTTGACCGGACTTGCCACACCATGACCCGTGCGCGCCTGGGGATCGCGCGAAAGATCGACATCGTATGCGTTATCCCCAATCTTAATCATGGTCTTCGCCGTTGGATCGATCGGGTCCGCCTGCGGATCTGCGACGCGGGTACCCGCCGCAGGAGACCTGTCTGATCGTACGTGTTGACCAGACGCGGGCGAATGTCCGTTGGGCTGGGATGACTCCAATGTCACG